>NW_008623573.1:109099-120621 GCF_000691845.1 Merops nubicus | reverse complement strand
AGGAATGCCTCCCAAGTGAACTGGCTTTGAGTTCAGGGGGTTTCTGTTCAAACAGCTGGAACTGCATTTGCATCTTGTATTTTCTCTTCCAGCGTAGATGCAGCCACAAGCTTGTTGAAGCAACCTGCCAGGAAAAAAATGTCTGAACTGGTGGAAAAAGAAACAAACCACCCTTGCCATGATACCAGCTATCCTCACTGTAACATCATGGCTCTAACCAGGCTCCTGTCCTCATCCCTGGCCAACAGCAGATGGCTGGTGAAAAGCGTAAGAGTGATGACACGAATATGGTGACACACGTTCAGACACCCTCCTGTGGCTCTGTGGCTCTTGACCATGTCTGGCCACTGCTCAAGCTGCTACAGGGACTTGCCAGCATGAAGGCAGCCGTTGGTGGGATGTGTGCCTCAAGAGCCAAGCCTGAGGGGCTGGAGGGGAAGGCAAGGAGGCACATGCAAGCATGGAGAAGAAGTGTCCCACGGGCAAGCTGGAGCTTGCCTTGGGCACTATTGAACAGTTGGCTCCACCTAACTGCAGTGTGCTGTAGCTAGTGCAGTCCTGCCTCATCACACCCAAACCAGCCTTTGTTCTTCAACAGCTATTCAAATACACTGGTTATTGTGTCTGGTTTTGCTAGTGGTTCTTCTTGGTAAGTGGTGTTCAGTGATCTCACTCTTCATAGGAGAAACATGATGGTTTTAGGATTTGGTCTCCATGAAGTGTTTGATCTGGGCTCTGCCTGAGCTTGGCTTGAAGTTCCCTGAATCACAAGAGCTACAGGCTACCCTCCAGCCTAATTTAAGTGCAGAAAAGTATGGCTTGTAGGTGTGATCCCACCCAGCTCTTTCTTGGTACACACAGTCTAGCTATGATCTTGACAAAATCTGTTCCCAGGGGCTCCATGTGTTTTTCTGTGTTAATGGTAAGTCATAAAATCCTAGACCAGGCTTCCTCCCGAGCCTGAGTGCCTCCACTGGCAGCCTGCTGCTCTTGCTCCAGGCTCCTCTGCTTCACACATTCAACTGCTTTTATTTTCTGTGACTGCATGTAATGAGACTTACCTGGTCCAACTGCCAAGCTAGGTCAGCAAAATAATTCTGAATCTCTATGAAGATTTCTCCTATTCTACTCTAATGACCAGATTAGTGCTTCCCCCCCAAAATGTTAACATCTCCTCTCCTACCACAAGCCCTCCAAACCATCAGTGCAGGAACTAAAACTGTCATCATCATTGTAGTTTCCATAGGTAGCATCTTTTCTGTTAGGTAATGAGCTTTTTGAGGGCACCATTCTATGGCAGTAGAACTGCTTGGTGGCTTGCGTGACACAAATAAAGTGAGGCTAAAACTGTGACTGCAAAAGTTGAAAGGAATACAGTTCTGGGTGTTTGTTAAATCCATCTTTGCAAGAGTATAGCAGCTGCTTTTCTTTTCTTTTTTAACAGATGGAGTGATTTCTCATGTAGTGTTACAGTAATGACCAACGTGACACAGAAGGAAAATTCTGTGACAATATGGTGAGCAAGATCTTATTGACAGCTCCACTTGGTCGTAATTTGTAAGCTCTATATTGTTGCTCTATTCTTTTTTTTCTCCCCCCTACCTCCCAAATGCTGCCTGTCTTTTCTGCCATATAGAAATAGATTTCAAGTTAAATGAAACAGTTTAATTTTAAGGACTCTTAGCTGAAAGCTGTTCAAAATCTTTACCAGATATTACATCCCATCATAAGCTTAAAAACTATTTAAAAATCACTACATTAATAAAAAAATCACCACATTATGAAGTCATAGTGAAAAAATGATTCCCTATTTAATTTCTCTCTTCAGGCAATTGCCTTGATTTCTCCTGTAGCAGCAGATGTCCTCTCAAGGACAGGACTTACTCTCTTTGCAGAAGGCAACCTAGCCCTAGCATGCAGGTGGTGCAGCTAAGGACCAGCCTACCATGAGGGCACAGCCCAAGTGTGTGGCCCAAAAATGACCAGGGAAGAGTGCTTGTACCCTGCCCTGTGACTAAACAGTGTGCCAGGGCTGGAAATAAACCCTGGGACATGATTATGAACCAAAACCTGCAGCTTCTGCCATGCGTATCTCAGAGCAAATACCACCATCTATTTGTAGAAGAGCTGAAAATCCAGCTGGAGACACCCACCCACAGCCCTTCTTTTGCAAGGCATGGTTATCTGCATGTCACTATGTGCATTTAGCTGCCTGCTTAAGGTAAAGGGCTCTCAACATCCTCACAAGCTTCTCAGGAATCTGTATGAGGAGTAAGTCACAGGGCAACGTGTCCATGGCATAGCTGGGATGTTGTTCTACTCTTTCTTTCAATCTGTTAAGTTTAAAACTTGAAAACACAAGGAAACAAAAAGTCACTGTTTGCTAGCTTGATGCTAACAAAGCAAAAAGTGCATCAGAATTTTTTACTTTATTTTTTTTAACTTTACAAAATAAGATGCTCTTTGTCTGTGGATGATAAGGAAGCCAATGTTCCAGTGGAATCAGTAACAGCCTAAAGCAGAACTGCAGAGAACATCATGCCAGCAGGAGGAGAGGTGGGGCTTGTGTGTGCTTCAATCCCCACCTTCTCCGCGCCTGTTGAGGGCTCTGTAGTCACCCTTGCTCCTGAGCAGTGTGGACTGGCAAAGTCTGCTCTTGGAAACAGTTCCTGAAGAGATAATCATAAGGATTGGTTTTTATCCTTGCTACCGACTTCTCTTACAGTCCCATTACACAGTACAAACACAACCATTTCTTGATAACATGGAGAAATACCCCAGAAAGAGACATTTTCTTTACAGTCCAAAAATGAGGCTTATTTTTTGTGTGTCCTGCACACACAATCTGAGGCTATTTTAATCTCTGTAGCAGATTTATCTTTAATTTCTGGTATTGGTGGAAACTTTTGATACTTTCTGAAGGTTAGTTATAACAGGGTAGGGGATTAGACTGATTTTCTATTTCCCATTAACAGCCTTTTAAAATTTCTCCAAGTGAAGGGCTACCAGCCTGCTGCTCAGTGACTAATAAATTTGATTCATCCTCACTCCCTACAGGGTTATCCTCCTTCTTACTAATGTTTGACATTTTACGTTTTAATTAAAATCACCCTCCAAGCAGCAAACCACTAAGAGAATGACAGATATTCTTACTGCAACAAGACAGAACCAAAAGGGCAATTCGTTAAACGTATCTCCAATAGTGCCTCTGACTTATGCTCTACATGACCACCTGATGTTTGTGTGCATGTGTAAGAGAAAACACCTACCTTAAATCCAGGGTATTTCCAGTGTCACAGGTTGCTTAATGTCTGAATTTCAGTAGGAGCAACTGGGGCTTAGGAGTAGCAGTGTTTTATTGGTGCTGTATGAACACATGTATAAAGTTGTGTGGCCTGAAAGAAGGGAAGGAGGGCAAAGAGGAGTGAAGTAATTCAAAGCTGTTAAAGCAGTTGCAATGAAAATGCTGAAAATTGAATGGCAGCTGGCTGTCCCAACCATCACTAAAGGGAGAGTTTTATGAGACCTCCCTGTGGAGAGGAGAAGAATGAGAAGTTGGGAAGGACCAACAGTGGCTTGAGAATAGCATCAAACCCAGAACAAGCCCTTTTCCTTATGAAACTTCCAACAGAGAGCTCTGCTGACACTTGTCCAGGTGCTCATGATAAGCCATGTTTTTTCAGATGACAATGACTGGACATGTATGGTGTAAAAGATGTCCCCTTCCCTCTCCTCGTGCAGTCTGAGAGCACGTAGCTGTGTTGTGAGAAGTCAGTGACACAGCCTACACCTCACTTAGTTCTAACCTAATGCAGCATCTCTGACCCTCACTGGCCTCTCTTCCTCCATCTCAAACCCAGCAACAAAAAGTATTTTTCTCTTGTGTATCATGTGTGCTGGCATTGAGGATTTTATTTCAAAGGCCTTTAGAACAGACAGCGTGTAGAAAAACTTGCAAAATCCTGCAAGTTACAGGCTTGACTAGGCCTTTCTGGATGATGATATGAACCTCAAAAGAATAGCAGAGAAATGACAACTCCCTTTCACGTGGTATTGTGGCTGTCCTTAGGAGATGAACAGTGAAGTATGGGGCTTCTGAAGAGAAACATACCTAACAGAGAGGCAGAAAGCTTAGATATATCAGTGTTGATACATGGGTAAGAGAGAAAGCTGAAGATAGACAGCAAGGTTTTACATTCACAGCTCATTTCTCCTCCTTTCTGGGACTGAAAAGTCAGAGAAAAGTGGTGGTTCCTCTTATCCATCCTTAAATGAACCACATTTCAGCATTGCCAAAACCAAACAGTTAAGTGTGACTAACTGGTCTCCTCTGACTCCAGGAAGAGAACTGGTTTTGGTTTGCTGGAATAGTTGCTAGGTAGCAACAACTGTGGCATGTCCTCTTGGTGATGACAGCTAAGTAATAGAAGGTGTTGTAAGAAACAGTGTTTGTGTCTCCTCATGACTTGGTCCACTAGGAGGGAGTTAAAAAAATAAAAAAGGACAAGCTGACTCCTTTCATTGGGATGTCTGAATTAAGTGTGGAGGAGACTCTTGCTTAAATCCTGGTAGAACCACATGGATTTCCTAAGGGCCACCACTGGGTGTCTTTGAGCAGTTATGATACGAAGGATCCTGGCTGTTTTCAGAAGCAGATTTCTTTCAAGAAGATTTCTGTGTCAAAATTGTAAGGGAGTGTGGGTGCTTTGCCAGGCTCTCTGAGTACATACATGTACATGAAAATCCGAGGCAGACTGTCTCCCAGGAAAGCAGGTACAACACAGGGGCAGAGTCCTACCCTCCACTGGCCATCCCTCAGACCCACTGAGTATGGGTTAGTCTACACAGGCGTGTGAAAGGAAAGGAATCCAAACCAGCTAAACTATCTGAATTTAAAGTGGATTGATTAAATTGCATAAAATTCCTGTGTAGATGTTCTTGTTCAGAATTCAAGATAAGTCTCATAAAGGCCAAGTTAATTCTGAGTAAGATAAGTCCTCTAAAGGCCAAGTTAATTCTGAAGGAGAATGCATATGTGGAGATTTAATGCATTTTTAACTAATCCATTTTAGCAGTTAATTCAGATTAACTGTACTCAGTATTCCTCTCTGGGAAAGCCCTTCAAGGGAACAAGACATGGGAAAACATCAGGCTCAGAAATGCAAAGTTTTGAAACATCCAGCACTGCTGATGACAAAGGGGATTATTTCCACCACAACGTTGCCCATAGACCTACCTGTGTTGGGGGTCTTGGAGGAGACAGCAGTCCTGGGAAGGACTTCCCAAGAGCATCCTGGCTCCCAGGAAGGTGCTTTGGGAAGTACTGCAGCTTAAAAAAGTTAAAGCCTTGACTAACCTGCTGCTATGAAGAGTTTTGATTGCTGATGAGATGACTGTTCTAGCAAAATGCATCCTGCTCACAACGAACGTGGAGCTGGCTCATACCTGTGCCTGCTCATTGTTGGCACGTGAGAGAGACAGGATGTCTTGTGAATCTTAAGGGTTTTTCTCCCATTTGGAGTGATGTAGTCTTGGGCCAAATCCTATCTTAACTCCCATGGGTAAACCAACCATTGCTTATCCCTGTGCAGTCTCTTCTTTAATTTAAAAAGTCCAAGTTTGGAGCTTAAGCTTTATTATTGACTTCAAAAATATATTGTGAACAATAACTTAAAGGGAAATAGATTATGAATAGGTGCATAGGTGCACAGGGAAAATACAACACTCCATAAACATAGTTAAGAACTCAGTGGCACAGTAAAAGGAAAGAGTATAAAAATGTAGATGACTAAAGCAATATGTGTGCAGAGGAATAATAATCTACCATGAATTAAAATATGCAAGTATTGGGGACTAAATTGCTTTTACTACTCTATACATTTTTTTAAAGTACCTAGAGACCTTCAGGTGTGAGTATTAAAATAAAAATATTATTATTATGGATTTCTGGGGGGCAGATGAGTTGGAACTCAAGGATGTCCCCTGAGCCTTAGCTCTATTTCATGTGGTTAAATGCATCGGGCCAAACTTATCCCTGGTCTGCTATATTTACTGTTGAAAGCACCTTAGAAAAGTGCATATTAAAGCCATATCTAAAGAAGCATTGAATTTTGAGCAGGCATTCAAAGCAAGGCAATAAAATCAAAGATGTTCTCTCAGGTCAGTTTAGTTTTGGGTGAGGGGAGTGATTGCTCACTCACATTGGTCCAGTGAATCTGAAACAACAGCCCGTGAAATATATGGTGGCAAAATAATGTCTCCATGTGGGAGAAGTCTAATGCTAATCACTGGCCAGGCTGCTTCTCACTTTTCACTCCTGGATTTTAGACTGTTTTTTTTTTTTTTTTACTGATTATTATTCTCCCCTAGTGACCACCAAGATATTTTCTCCCTGTTTTGAGCGTAATTTGAGGTAAATTTTTGCTGCATTATGAAGTTCATGGAAGAAAATTCTTCATAGTGCCTGCCTGCAGCAGCCTGCAAAGCAGTCGTGGTTTTCATGCTGACTGTGAGGGAGATGGGACTGATCCGTGGCAGACAACACCAGAACTGCGGTACCTTGATGGGTTTGCAGTCCAAGAGACACCCTATCATTTATTTTATCCACATTCAGGCTGTTTTTGCAGGACTTGATAAGTCCTGTGACCAAAACAGCCAGGCAAAGCTTGTGTAGAGGAGCTGATGTTCTCCATAGCCTTCTGTCTTGAGCAGCTGTTTGCCTGCAGCGTCCTCATCCAGCTGCATTGTCCTTCTCCTTTAGGTGGTTCCCAGAGCCTCACACAGTTGGGCTGCAGCCATAAGGAAGTTGTGATGGCTGTCAATCAGGTCACATTTGGAAGAAGAAAAAGAGCCATCTGGGAAGGGTGTGAAATGCCTCCCCAAAGAAAGGGAAAGCTACAGGCATCGGGATGTGGGGAATGTGCTCACTCATTGTACCAGCACTTGTCATTACTCCCCAGCAATGAGTTACAGGCTTAGTGGTTGATACTGAGGCTTCATGATATCTAGATGCATCTTCTGTATTTTTGGAACCGTGTTTTCAACTTGTCATTACAGAACATGGCTGCATGTGCAAAGTCCCAGTCTGTGAGAGAAGGAGGAAAGGACTTGCACCAACCAGTGGGTGACCCAGCTCCAAGCACTCCTTGTCATGACTCTGCTTCCATGTGCAAAGTACGAGTGCATCTGAATCACTTCATTTTCAGTGCCACACCTGCAATTCGATGGTTTTATCTCACAAACTGCTCCATTTGGCTGCTGGAAAGGAGGTGGCACGCTGGGGCTCAGTGTGGTGTTTGCTCAGCTCTTGTGCAAGCCGCTTCTTTAGGGTGCGTGGGCTGCACGGTGCAACGTAAACCCGAGGGTGATGCAGGGATGTGCCCATGGCATGGAAAACACCACTGCTGAGTGCCCAGGCAGGGAAACAGTCAGGGGCAGAGCTGGAGAAAGGGTCACTGTGTGAGAGTTAAAAGCTGTGTAGGGAGTTAATGGGGGTGCATACATGGAAAGGTATCTAGCTTTCCTGCATGCTCTTGGCTGCATTGGCACGTAGCACTTGTCTTTTGCCTTTTTTTCCTATTAGTTAAAAATGTCCCTACTACTTGTCGTGCAAGCAGCTTGTACCTCTTATGGCTTGGACGTGGTATCCTGCATCTTCCCGTGGAGAAAGGCTCTTGACCTCAGTGCAGAGGCTGCTGTTTTATCAGCAAAAACACTTCAATGTGCAAAAGGCACCAGGGGAAGCTTGATTTTCTTTTGCCTTTAATGTACAGAGATCATCCAGGCTGAAAGGACTGAGGTGTTTTCAGAAGTACACAGACATTTTGGGGATGGCTGCTGTGTCTTCTGAGAGGTTTGAGTATTGTGGATGATGCCCTGCTGCTCTGCTTCAACAGGAGATGCTTGCCAGTAGTCAGTTTGCTCCTAGTGAGATCAAGGCAGGCCTGCCACTGATTTTTAAGGCTGTGTGACTGCAGACTGAAGCAGGTATGCAAATTGTTCCTAGGGATCTTGCTTGGGTTTTTGTTTTGGTTACAAGTGTGAAAATAAGGCTATCCTCTCAGAAAGCCAATCCAAACACCTCTCATTTATCAAGCCTACAGAAGTCCTTTCTTATTCTTTTTTTTTAATCACAAAACCATGCTGTTCCCTGAGCAGAGGTAGCTGAGAGAGAGGCTGCCTGTACTTTGTGTAACAACAGAATTTTCTTAAAACTCTGAATCAAGCAGTTGGAACTAGAGAAGAAAAAAATTACTGAAAGTTTCCGTTCAACACTCAGTCACACAAAAAAGCAGCTCTCCATCATTTCAGGGCCTGAGCACATTCCCTTTTCAGTGATGCAAACGATAGTTTGTACATATAGTAACAAATAGTTATTATATGGAACAATATATATAATATGTTATATACATTAAAAAAATAGATAATAATTATTATAGGAAACAATAGTTCTTTCCCTTTGGTTGCTCCTGGCATTAAAGCCTGTCTCTCTGCTCCAGTTTTTGTCCAACAAAAGGGCAAATGATGTTTTGCACGTTGTGCAGGTGGGTTGTGAAGATGGGAAGGAGAACACCTTGGAGGAGACACATCTTGTGGACATCTCTTTTTGCAGAGCCATGTGGCTTAAGCTGCATTTGAAACACAGAGAGGTGCCAGGCCCTGTTCCAGGTCAGGGCCCCAAGGCATCCGTGAGAAGAACTGCAGTAGCAGGAGTGACACAGCCTGGGCACAGTGCTGGGAGATAGATGAGAGACAGAGAGAATAACAGGCAATACCAGCTCACTTTTGCCCATCATCTCATCCCAGATGGTAAGTTCTGCCCAGGCTGCCCTCCTGGGTCACCACAGCTGCTGTAGGTGGAAGTGGAGCATGGTGGGCTGGCTGGATCAGGGAATGTGCTTGCAGGAGAGACCCAAAGTTTATGTTTGTCAGGACAAAGTGAAGAAGCATGGGATTGGAGAACACTGGGTGCTGCCATATAAGCACCACAGCCCCAAGTCTAATGGGTAATAGAGTCATTATTTCTGCTGATTAACTTGGCCTTGGGGTTCATGGAAATGACATTCACCTCCTTTCTTTTTTTTTTTTCCTTTTTTTTTTTTAAGCTCAAACTGTGGAACAAGGAAGCATAAAAACCGAGCTAATTAGAGAGAAATCAGGAGAAAAGAAGCAGGGAGAAAAGAAAGACAGTCTGAGCATTAATGAGACTGATTTGGGAAGAGGATGTGACAAGCTCTTCAAAAGCATTATTGTCAAATGTGTCACTGTTTCATAGATGGCTAGCAGTACCTTTGAGCTTCATGCTGATAGTTAATGATTTGAAACTATAAAAAGATTGAAAAGGTAAAAGGGAAAATGGCAGACTTGACTGGATTTTAATGAGAGTCCCCCCTCCCTCGCCCCCCTTTTCTCTTTTTCTGTGTGAAGCAGCCTTGGAAAGTACAAAAAAAGTTCACTTTCCCCCTGCCTGCTTGCTCTCTGGAGGCAAGAATTGTTTACAAAGGAGAACGGAGAGTGCAGAGGTCCATCCGACTCGCTCTGCCCACCATCCATCTCCTCCTCACCAAACCCTCAGCTCCCCCAGCCGCTGCCAGGCAGTGCAGTGGTGGTGGCTGTACAGGCAGAGGGCTGACAAAAATAAGCTGAGATTGATGGGAGCGACAGCTATAGCTCTTGTTTGTTTTTTTGTGACGTGCTGAGCAGAAGCAGTCTTCACACTGTGAAATGGAACAAAGAAATCCAAAGTGATTACGCAGGTTCATTTGTCAGTATCGCTGCTCCAGCTATTGCTGTGTGTGACAATGAGATGACAAGGCATTTATTGCTGATGGTTGGTTATTAGCTGCATTATAGGAAACATTAGCACAGTCTAGGATACATAGACCAGGGAGACAATAGCTTTCTGGGCTCTGAACTCAGCAGGGTAGCCTTGCCATTAGATTTGGTAGGACCAATTTAATTATTTTTTTTATTTAAATAAATTGAAAGGAAACTTTGAAAACTAAATCTGTAACCCTGCATTTACCTTAAGACTGATCAGTGTGTTTTCTTTGGATGCTACATTTTGTATCAGAAAGGTTACCCAGCCCAGCAGGCCAATAAATCTACAAAGAAAGATGCATCAGAAGAGCTTAATGACACCTTGGCTCCTGGCTGGTCCCACGCTGCCTTCCAGCCCTGACCTCCACAGTGCTCCTCATGCTGCCCGGATGGACCAGCTTCTTCTCAACCAAGTCACCTGTGAAAGTACACGGAGAAAAGGCAAGAAGCATCTCTAATCTTTTGTTATGATCCGTGTCCTGATTTTCTTATCTTTCTTTGATACACCCATTTTTAACTTGCCTTGCCTGGGTCCTGTAGGGTTGGCTCTTGGTAGCTCTCTCATCCTTGCAAAGGGCCCTGTAGAAGTCACTGGAAGTATTTGACAGTGGGCAGAGTGAAGGTTTGGCATCCCTGGGACGTGACTGGATGACTGCCACATTTATTAAGCCAAAAAAGAACATGCCTGTGCTATGGCAAAAGCTGTGTTTGCACAGTGGTGTGAAGCCAGGCCTCAGTGCTGGGGTGAAGTGCCTACATTTTGCAGCCTGTCAGTACCGAATTTTGCAGTAAAAACAGAAATTCTGGTGGTGGCTCCTTCTTTTCAAACAAGGTTTTTATTATCTAATTCCTTTTCGTATTAACTCAGTCAGTGAGCAATGTATTCCCTGCTTCATTTTTCCTGACACTCAGCCTCAGTTTATTTTGTGCTACCCTCAGATTTCCAGAATGCCCCAGATTTTGGCACTGGCAGCACTTAAATAAACTCTTAACAGTTGTCCTGGGAAAGTTGGAGGTTTTGACAGCTGCATGAGGGATCATGAGACTTGAGCCCATAAAATACCAGTTTAAGGGGAATTACAATGTTTTAAAAAACACTGTCACTTGATAACACTGTAAATAGCAACAGGAGCTGGATTTGAACAGATTTAAGCCCCAAACCCAAATTCAATCTTTGAATCCAACAGTAAAATTTTGCTGGAGTCTCTTCATCACCAGATTTGGATGAATCAGTTAATTTTTAATTATTTTTTTTTATGTTATGAATTTTGACATATTCTTTGCCCTACATGCTGTCTGCCTAGTGGTGAATTTAATCTAAACTGTTTGCTCTGGATTAATGGAGACTAGTGCTCACCTGAAAAGGTTGTTAGACCCTAAAGATTCATAAGTTATGTTGTAAATTTTTTAGCATTTCTGAGGTTAAACCCAAATAATAGTAATTTTCCTTTTTAGACTATTTTTAATAGATGCCTATGAGAAAATTAATGCTGTCAGCTCATTACTGAGCAAGGTGATTTTGCCTTCCACTAGATACACTCTAGGTCACATCATCTGCCTCTGTCCAGAAATTAATTTTGTCATGAACTACCAAATACCAACTACCATTGGTTGTCCTGAAAACCAATACTGTTTGCCCCAGTTTCCACATTACTGTGCCTTCCTCTCATTATTTCTGCTTCTGTTAATTATTTCTTCTTTTA
>NW_008623573.1:105298-109068 GCF_000691845.1 Merops nubicus | reverse complement strand
TGCTGAAATGCTGGGATTTCAGTGAAATCAGAAAATCAGGGGAGCTGACAGCACTGTGAATCACTTTACTTTCAATTATAGAATGTGTGCCTTCTGGGCTGGGGTCCCTTGAAAACAAATATCCCCCAAAAGATGGACAGATGGCAACACCTGTGATGTGTGATGGCAACAACCATAAGAGGTTTTGAAAGGGTACCCAGTAGGTCTAAATCTATGGTGGGCAATCCAGAACAAAATAAGGATGAGGTATCTCCTGAGACCATAAAGCTTGAAACTTGTCACAGAAAGAGGCATCTAAACTCTCTCAGAAGTAAGCAATCTCTATTTGAGAGCACACAGGCATTTCTGATGAGATGGGTCTGATGAATCAGCATTTCAGCAAGTGAGTTAATGCAGCTTTTGGCAGCCAAGATTTAAAAAAAAAAAAAAGCAAAGCCCTTTGGCATGAACTTTGCTTCTGAGATACATGCAGTGTGTCTCTGAGAAGTGGGAAGGTTTTTGAAGTTCTAATGGAGGCTGTTTTAATTTGGGGCAGGCTCATTAAGGAACACAATTTAAAATCATGGGTTTTGTTCCCTCTGGCTGTACACTGAGCTTCACCCTAAACTGGGCAAAACCAAAATACAATCCAGGAGAAGGTATCTGCATTGTGAGATAAAATGTGACAAAGACTGCCTGCTCTATGGCTGGCTCAGGTCAGATAAGGGCTGCACCTAGTGTACCCACCCCGCAGTGTAAACTGGGGCTAAAGGTACTAGGGGGTATGTTAGAATGATGTGTCAAAGTTTAATTTAAATCCTCCTGCAATCCAAAAGTCCAAACCGTTCAAATCATTAACTGTTAAACACCAATTGGCACCAGTGGAGTTTTGTTGTCTGAAATGGGATGGTGGAAAAGGATGCACAGAAGCAGCTAGCAAACCCTGTGTTGGTCCCACCTTTATCACAGCTGTTTCACCCAGCCAGAGGCACATCTTGGTCTTTGTAAAGACTGAGCCCGACTTCTGCTCGCTCTTCTCTTCTCAGTTTTCATAAGGAATGTCAAGTCTGGCCTCAATATACATCTGAGGCAGGAAGGGCAATGGTTACATTTCAATGAGACTGAAATCTTAAACTAAACCAGACTTCAGATCTACCAGTGTTTGTACACAAGAGAGTAGCAAGATGACACACGGATAGAAAATGGATTTTAAAAGAAATACTGTTCCTTCCCCTGGATGATGCTAAATTTGAAAGAGTAACGTATTGAGCAGCTATCTGTTACAAACAAGACACAAGCATTTCAGACAAAGGTTTTTATATTAATCATTACTTGTCATGGAGTCTCTGAAGGCCTAGTAAAACCAGGTCACTGATGAACCCAGGACAAAAAATATTAAGAATTTGTGTCTTAAATGCACAAAAAAGCCACAACAAAGAGTGGTTTCATACAAGCAACACAGTTTGCTGCTGTGGACAACACCCAGCCTGAAAACTGCAGTCGAGTCCCCTTGGCACCCATATCTGCCTGGGTGATGTGGGTTTAGGTTCACATATCCATGTGCAAAAAACACCAAGGGAGAAAATTAAAGCAACAAACAAACATTCAAAGCTGGCCCTGAATATTCGTGGCTGGTAGATGAGAACAGAACTCGTTGTAGCAACGTTGCTGAGGATGACCCATGGAATTCCACTTTTAAAGGTTAGATGGTGAAAAACGCTGCTTTGCTGCTTGTAGGAAGGGGAGTTTAGCTGTAAGGTCATTTTGTTTTCACACTCTTGGAAATGTTACCTCCACCCTTCACAAGGAATGTAAATCAAGTAAAAAACCACCCAGCAGGGTTATCAGGGTAACACTAAATCAACACCAGCAGCAACTGCTAGGGGTGAATGTAAAATTTACAGTGAGGCATATGTCTATTGCTGCTGAGCGATTAACAGCCTTTTCAATTAAAACATGCAAAGACCAAGATGATTGCATGTATTTTTTTTTTTTAGTGGTCTAAAGAAAAGCAAACTTAGAGGCCAAACCCATCCACGTTTTCTATTCTGTATTCACGATGTCTCTAAATCAAGCCTACTTTCCTTTCAGCAGCTTTAAAAGAACTGCTGACTAAAATCTGCATCTATCATCTTGTTATTGAAAAGTATAAGTAAAAGGTGAGAGAAAATTGTGTCTGATATGGGATGTTTAGTTGACAGACAGCTCATTGTAACAGATGTGGCTCCTTTTAAATAGCACTGTAAATGAGATCCCAGAAAGACAAGGACAAAGGCTAGGAGAGAGCACTTAGACTAATTAGACAGAGAAATCCATTTCCTTTCTAGCTGAATCCTCCTCTAAATGTGCAGATATTTCCAAGTTACCAAGTGCAAGCAAAGGATGGGGACTGCAGCTATCAGTTCATAATCTGCAAGGCATGGAATAACAATGGTCCTCATTTTTCAGGCACTGCTCTTCAGTAGTTTGTTAAACCCACATATCAACTCCTCACTAAAGTACCTGCAGATTAATGGCATGGCTAGAAAGCTTTTCATCCTGTGTGTGTGTGTGTGTAGAAATTGTAAAGAAGGGCAAAAAATGGCCTCAGTATTTGTTCAATTTAAAAAATTCACTAAGTAAAGGACAGGTAGCCCAGACTTTTAGTTGCCCCAAACTTACAGGGGGCATAAGAATCAAGGTAAAAGACACAAAAGTGGTGCTGTGGTTTCTACAGCAGTCAGCACTCCAGGCTTGACATGCCTTTCTCTGTGTGCTTTATGTTGTCACAAGATACCAAAGGCAGGATTGTTCTCAGCTAGCTTCACCTCTTTCACTTCCACTCATTCATATTTTATTACCCTTACAAATAAATGAAAAAAGAAGTTTTCAGAGATCCTCCCACAGTTAACTTTTGAGAGAGGCATCTCCAAAGTTTGTTTTTTCATGTCCAAGGGATGTGTTTGAGACTGGCATCTCTAGATGGTGAATATGTCAACCTGTTGCCTCCAACTGACTACAGAGGGCAATTGGTTCAGGTTAGGAGATGTGCTTCTAGACACACACAGTTCAGTAGCTATTTTATGAGAAGTGAATCTGCACTTACCACCAGAAACCTCAGAAATTTTTCTGCCAGAGATCTGTGCACTTGCTTATTTTTGATCTTTTTCTCTGTTCTACCCAAGACCAAAGAGGAAGATTCAAGAAAGGGAGAACCTCCAGGAATGGAGAACATGAATAATTTTTGTTGCTTCTCCTTGAACTGAGCAGGCAGCCAAAAATTACTGCATTGGACTTTATGTGGAGTAACCAGTGATCAAGTCAGGCTTTTTTTGTGCAACTTCTGTACGCATTTGTGTAAATGAGTAGTTCTGCTTTCTTGGAAGCTAAGGTAATCAAATTAATGGAAAATGTTTCTCAGTTCCCACCTTTTTACCTGCTGTGTCAGCATTTCCCTGGCCTCCTTGAGAGCTTTTATTTGCAGTCATGTTACAGTGCTAATGCAGACTATTCCAGTGGTTTTTAGTATGTTTTCCTGCACCCCAGCAATAAGCAGCCTGTGTTGGCAGGGCAGTAGCAGGGAAGACAGAACAATATGGTTTTCAGAAAGCCACAGGAACCACAGCATGGACCCACAGTCTGTGGGTTGTCTTCAGCCTGGTTGCTGTCATGTATTGTAGCCTGGGCTGCAGGACATTTTCACTGCTCTTACCTGTGCCAGCTGCATTGACCAGGATCATGATGTCATAATGGTGTTAGTGAAAGACTAACTAAAAAGTCTGGCAAGGGAGTGAAGTGAGGAGAAATAGAAA
>NW_008623573.1:0-105267 GCF_000691845.1 Merops nubicus | reverse complement strand
GAGCCTGAACTGTTCCTCATCTCCTTTTTCAGAGCCAGCTCTGCTATAGAAGGGTGTTGAGTGGGAGCAGGGGACGATGAGCCCTGTTCCTTCCTACATCTCCAAATGTGGGTAGGACATAGAGGATAAGAATATTGTTTTAGGAAGGACTTGGTACTTCTGAGCTGTGCTACTGGGAAGTACAGGAGCATTTAATCCACTTGAGGTGGGAATTTGCAAAACCTTTTGCCAGTGTGGCGACAGGCAGCTTTCTAGATAGTCTGAAGAATAACGCAGTGTCTCAGTAATATATGAGCCAAATAAATGGGGGTTTTTTTGAGTGTAAGATCTACCAGACTCTTGCCAGTGGTGCTTAGCAGGCAAATTGCTTAACAATTACGGGAGGGGCTCTGCATCTGGGATCTGTGCAGGTGCAGGCTCCTGGTTATAGGCCAGGCTGATTTTGCAACGCCACTGGCTAAAATTATTTTGAAAGGAAAACGTGACGGAACTGTATTCGAGTTGTTCCTGTGTGTGTGCACCCATGTATTTACCTACACATGCCTAGAAGTGTGAGTGGGCACACGTGAACGTAGATAGGAGTGTGTTTGAACTGCACATTGCCCGTACTTGGAGTAGCATAAAATTGTTGCCAGGGCTGCTGGTGACGATTTAATCCCAATGGACTGAGTTTAGTTTGATGACTCTGAAACAAAACAAAGCCACCCTCAGCACTGAAGATTAACAACACATGGCATGGTGAAATAATGGGTGTTAGGAACTCAACAGAGCTGTTTTGTACTTTCAAATAACATGGGATAACTTCAGCACAAAAGTGTATTGCAAGCATAAGCTGGGCATGGGTCAAGATAACAATCTCAGCTGGATTTCTCCCTGCATCTGGACAGGACCTCGAGCATGCAGGGAAGTATTTTTCAGACTCAGCAGCTTGTGGGCTTAATTTGCTTACCCAGCCACAGAATAGGAAATGTACTTTTATCTGTCATTTTTATCAGACACTGTCTTAATTGAGATACCAAGAGAACTAGCTGCAGAATAGACTATGGGGACAGATGTCCTGTGCTTTGCTGCTATGTAAAAAGCCACCTTACCTTCTCTGTTAGCTTCAGTATCTGGCCACAATTAGAAGAAATAATATCTGTCAAATAATTGGTTATGCACATTTTGATTAATTTCCTGAGACAATTCCACTCTGTTGCCATTTCTCAACCTCCCTGTGATTTCCTCATTTTCTCATTTGGGAAGAACTTCTGGCTAATTAGATTCCAAAATCTCGCAAACAGCTTTGTAAATATATGCAGTAAGGTTTATTTCCTTACACTTGTGAGATACCAGTGTAAGCAACACATGGTATTCTCAGAATGTGTCCCATAAGTTATGTAGCACCACTGCTAATGAAAGAGGAAAAAAAAATATGGAAAAGCATCTTTCTGGAAAGTTTAGTTACAATATGAAGAGGGACTGTACCAGCTTACAAGCACTGGAAGCCTGCTTTGGTGCTTGGCCCTGCTTCAAGCAGGTTAAGACTGTGAAAGATTTTTTGGTAGGGTGAAATGTTTCAAAACATGTGGTTTGTTCATCTCACTGTGGATGTGTCAAATGTATTTAATTTTCTTTTTAAGAAGTTAACCTGATGAATTTTCACACTTGTGAATTTGATCTGTTGGACAGTTCTCTCCAAAATCCAAAACGTGAATCCAAAACAAGGTTAAAAAAAATTTAAAATCCAAAACAAAACCTTAAAAAAGGTTTTGTTCCCAGGCATGATACCAGCTGGAAGGTAGGGAAAAAGGTGTGGAGAATACCAAGGAAATCAGTTCCCAGCCTTTCCTAGGGCTGCTGCTTTGATAGCATCTGCTTGCCTTGCGTTGGCAGGCATGATGCCCGAGGGGCTGTAGTCCTCTCCAGCAGATCCACAGGTGTGTGAGTGTGGGGCTGGCTCCAGATCCACGCCAGGGACCCGTGTGCCCTGCCTGGCTGTGCTGTGGCACTGCTTGGGCAGGGGCTGGGAGGTGGTGGCGGTGGCAGTGCCAGCCCTGTCATACCCACCGGCTGCACGCTGTGACGGCGGCAGCCCTGAGAGCCTCCAGGCTCAGGGCAGAGTTCAGGGTGAAGAGCTGAATTTGTATAGGTAAAAAAAATATGGAGCATCCAGTGCTTCTCTGGAATAGGGATAACTGGAAAAAGAGCAGATGTATTTTTTTCTCTTTCCGCAGTCCCTTCTGGGCACACAGCAGTGGCTGTGACCTTGTACCAAACGTGCTGGCACACCTGACCACTAGTGCAGTCTGTTCCTGGAGCATATATGCTGCTGATTACATTTCCTTACAAAAATCATGAATGAAAACCACCATCATTTTGAGAATGATACAGTAGATTATGAAGCAGGTCAAATACCTTAAACATTAGACCAAAATTTAAGATGAAGTCTCAGGCCTTTTGAAACCTTTGGGAGATTTTTACTGATCTGAAAGGGGGCAAGACTTTCCTCTAATATGTTATGAAAATGTGCCAAACTTGGCTTTGAACTCACCATTCTATATAGAGCCTGGACTCTTCTCCATTCAGTCTCCACTTATTTTCTATGGGAGTTCATCCTCCTTTATGGAGAAGGCAGAGGTTTTACTCCAGAGCTGCCCTGGGGATGGACACACTGTGACCAGACCATGCTGGGCAGTGGAATTTCCCTGCCCACCTGCATATCGGTCAGGAGATGGGGAATTGGCCCAGAGGGCAGTGAACTGTGAGGCTAAGCCTCCTTTGCTGTTCCTGGAGTGATCATGAGCCAGCAATGGGCCTTTGTGACCAAGAAGACCAATGGTCTCCTGGGGTGCATAAAGAAGAGTGTGGTCATCAGGTTGAAGGAGGGTTCTCCTTCCCCTCTACTCTGCCCTGGTGAGGCCTCATCTGCAGTATTGTTTCCAGTTTTGGGCTCTTCAGTTCAAGTGAGACAGGGAACTACTGGAGAGAGTTCAGCAGATGCCTGTGAAGTTGCTGAGGGGACTGGAGCATCTCACTTATGAGGAAAGGCTGAGAGACCTGTGGCTGCTTAGGCTGGAAAAGAGCAGACAGAGCGGAGACCTTATCAATGATAACATCTAAAGGGTGGGTGTCAAGAAGATGGGGACAGACTCATTTCAGTGATTCCCAGTGACAGAGACAAGGGGCACTGGGCACAAACTGGAACACAGGAGGCTCCCATGCCTCCATGGGCTGTTCCTGTCCAGGATGTCTGACATACATCGTGCTCAGCAGCTCTCTTGCTGTGCCCGTCTTGCTTTGGTGTTGTGTTTCTTAGTCACTTTTCAGCTGCCAGAGGTACAGCACCAAGAGCAAAATATATCCTTCCTTGCTCCTCCAGACCATTTTCCACCCCTCATTAATATGTTTGGGACCATTCAGCAGCATATGTTCCTCCACGCTCCATATACCTTTCCTCTCTCTGCTTTTCCTCCTTGCCCCTGCACGCCGGTCTGTGTGTTGCTTTCTTGCAATCTGTGACGAACCACTTCTCAGTTTGGGCCCAAATCTCACTGGCTGCATATTCAGCTTCTCACCTTCCTGCCTTTCTCCCACCCTAGATTTACTGTCCCATCCATTTGGCAGGCTCAACCCTAAGGGATGGTGTTGTCCACCATGGAGAGGCCCTGCTGCCTTCATGGCAGCATGGAAGCACCAAAAGCCTCCGGTAAGGCTGGTCCATCTGAGTGTGCAGAAAGCTGGGTTGCCACTGCCTCCTGCTGTTGCCGTGATAGATAGTACCACAGAGTGGATGTGATGTGGTTATTGGGCTGGGATTCAGCTCATACTGAGCAATATTGATTGGTGGGGTTCAGCACTTGATACCTGTTTTATCAATTGACCTTCCAGATTGTAATCCTGCTCTGCTTCTTTAACTTTTAAATCTTCAATTTTTATAGCTCCTAATCTTCCTGTGTTTGATTTCTCATAGTATTTCTTTAATAGTCTGTTACAGACAGTCTCTTTCTAGTGAAATTCTTTTCTTCCTTTGCTTCCCTTCCTTCTGTTTGCCTTTTAAAATCTTTTTTTTTTTTTTTTAAGAACTCCACCTGCTCTTCCTTGATACATCAATTCCATTAAGAGATTCAGCTTCTAAAATATTTTTGCCCTCAGCAGAAGAAAGAAATCTAAATGCAGGTGTTTCGCAGTAAAGCTCAGGGGTGCAGAAACTGGTTTTATAGCAGATCTTGTCAAAGAGGATTTACAGAGCCCGATAAGATAACGCAGTTCCATAACATAATGCCTTCATGAACTGTTTTCCTGGCCATCTGTGGAGCCTCACGGTTGCACCAGCTGAAGATCTGGTAGCCTATTTCCAAGATGTTGTTTGTAAATATGCACTGAAAACGTGAAAGAATAATTGTAGTTAAGTGCATTTAGCTGGGTGCAATTCACTGCGGGTATTAATTTTGGACTTTTACTGAAAACAACGGAGAAAACATTGTCTGCTCTGTTGTTTTAGCACTGGCTGGTAGTAAAACAAGGTAGGGAGCTGAAATATTTTCCTAGATCTGTACAGCTGTCTATATGGAAAAATTAGCGTTGAAATCAGAGTTTCTGACTCTTTGCTTGGCCCAAAAGCATGCTGCCTGGTGGTTGTACACCCCTAAACATGCAGATCTGCTGCATCAGATAAAGTGACACAGATTGCAAGAAATGCTACACAGGAAAAAAAAAAAAAAAGTGTGTGCCCATAAAAAAAGTATAAGAAATAATCCACTGTTAATTGACAATGTCAATGTGAAATGCAGAACTTATCTTTAGCAAGGAGATGCAGAGCATCAGAAAGAAGGCCACAGGAATTTCAGACATTTTTTTAGTTGGAAGGGTTATAAAATATCTAGTAGTAAACATGAATCTACACAGATATGAATTAGGATGATTTAAATATCTCAGATTCATATGCCTGGCTGAAGTTCAGAGTTATCAATTAGAAAAAGCTTTCTAGGATCTTATTACAGTCTTTGTGTAGGAGTGAATTTGAAACTCACAGCCCAGAAGAGTGTTGGTTGATATCAAAAGGGGGACAGGAATTTAAAAATAAATATTATAGAATTGTGATAAAGTGCCAGCTCTTCATAAATCTCCCCTTGTGAACAGCAGACAAGTACCTGTTCTCTGTTTGTTTTCATCCAATGTTCCCTTTAATGACCTGCATCATGGGAGGCTTAGCAAGTCTGAAGATAAAACCAGTCTCCAAGCACAATGGAGGAAAGAGAATTAAAAGTGATTCTGACAAACTGAAGGCTGTCCTAAAAATAGGAGGAAATTTCACAGTGCCTCATACAAGGTAGTGTGTAAAAAAAAAAATAATTAAATATGGGATGACAAACTGCTGAGTTTTTCCAGAAAGGATCTTGGAATTATGTTGGATCACAATCTGAGCAGGTGTGAAGAATGTCAGCCTGTCATGAAAAGGAGAAAGTCCATTCTAAGACGTGTGAACAACGACATGAAATAATCTCTCCACTGGTAAAGCTATTTCATGTCCAGTATCAGGCACGCCACTTCAGGAAAGCCATTGATCACTTGGAGAGGATAGAGTAAAGCAAGATTAAGACATCTAGAAAATGTGACCTAAACATATAGTCTAAAAAGAAAAAAGAAAAGATTTGGGTCATCTATTTGGAGGAAGGTTAGACTGGTAGGGGAAATGGGACAAGATAACAGTTTTAAAGTGGAAAGAGGAGGGAATGATCTGTTCTCTACATCTATGGCAGGCAAAGCAAGAAGTAGTGATCAAAAGCTCCAAAGTGAAGAACCTGGTTGAGAAAACAAGAAAACACATGAGGATAGTGAGGAACTGGGCAAGAACACGTGTGGAGGTGGGGATCCATCCTCCTTGGTGAGCTGTTTGTTAGAGCAGGGGTGAGAGTCCTCTGCTAGGAATGGCAATGAGATACAGCTTGTCCTACCCTGGAACATCTCAGGGTGTTTCCCTGCTCTGCCCTCTGTGATTCTATGATATCTGCATTGACCAAATCTGCAGGAATAATGCCATACTTGCAGAAAGCATGGGACAGTTAGATGATAAACAGATCGTGCAACATTGTCTGCATTAATGCTGGTGGAGTTTTTGCCACTGACACCCAGCAGGCACGGCACCCCAACATTTATGTTAGAACACTTTGCTGTTGTGTTTTCTGATGATTAAAGAAAAAAACAATCCTGCAATCACAGACTGATTTTGAATCAAGGGATGCCCTTGAGTTTGCTGGGATTTTCCAGAGCTTTCTTGTGTGTGCAGTGGTCTTGCACTGTTCTGAGGAGCATTCTTGCTGGTGCTGCTTTCCCTGGGTAGATTGTAAGAGTATTTATGCTGTATCCAATACTATTGTCTTTATTTGCCTGATGGACTTATCATCTTTGGGTGCAGACACACGTTCCCTTTAGACTTAGCTATGCTACAGTCAAATGTTGTTCCTGCCCCTTTCCTGTCTACACCCCATTTTGTGGCCTTAGGAGAGCCAGCATGAGGTATCTGTGTTTGAGAGCACCTGGGAGCATGTCAGCCAGGACACCCGTCACTGGCCCATCCTTGTCCTTTGGTAGGTCTTGTGGTTCCATCAGGAACAAACGCTTTAAACACTGGGGTATGTACTGGGAAACGAACGTTGCTGATGAAGCTTGTATGGAAACAGGCAGCTTGGGTGCATTTTGAAAAGGTAATTTGAAAAGGT
Organism: Merops nubicus; assembly: GCF_000691845.1. Classification (NCBI taxonomy): domain Eukaryota; kingdom Metazoa; phylum Chordata; class Aves; order Coraciiformes; family Meropidae; genus Merops; species Merops nubicus. The sequence continues at coordinate 98,566 of NW_008623573.1, read as the reverse complement.
AGTTTCCTTTGAAAAGGAAAATTCACTCCCATGGACACAGGCTGTTCTCTGCAATCCAGCCTTGCTGCCCCAGGGTGGCCCTGGTCATCCTTATTTCTCTAGCATAGATGCAACCTCTCTTGTCAGCAAGTTCCTCTAAAGCAATAGCTGATATTGTAGAGAGATTTGCTTGGAGTGAGTCTCCAAGCTCAACCTAGCAATCATAGAATCATAGAATCACAGAATGTCTGGGCTGGAAGGGACCTCCAAAGGTCATCTAGTCCAACTCCCTGCAATAAGCAGGGACATCTGCAGCTAGATCAAGCTACTCAGAGCTTCATCCAGCCTGATCTAGAATGTCCCCAGGGATGGGGCCTCCACCGCCTGTCTGGGAAATCTATTCCAGGGATCACCACATCTTCGGGTAAAAAGAGGCAGTCCTAAAAAGATTTCCTCTAGTTCCCAGAACAGCCACTCATCTCTTGAACCATGCATGGTGTGTTAAATGTGGTACTTAAGCTCCACCAGCTTCAATGGATTCTCAGCAAATTTCTAACCTGTATGGCTGTTTCCAGGCTATCTGACCCTGATGAAGTCAAAAACTAATGAACAAAATGAGATGAAGCCCCTTTGGTCTAAGCTCTGAACATGGTGTGGAAGTTTGAGGTCAGGTGTTCATGCCAGCATGGCACAGGGGGATGCAAAATGCCTTTCCAAACCCATTTCTCCCTCTTCGACCAACGCTGGAAGGAAATAACACACACATTTTAGAAATTACCTCTCATACATTGTGCTAATGTTTGAGTGTGTTTGTGAAACCACTTCAGAATTACCTTTAAACAAAAGGGAAAAAAAACCCGACCTGCTTCAATTATGTCTGAACAGACCAGCCTGCCTGACAATGTTATGGTATGAGGGCAGCAAGAGAAGTATTTTCACAGCCAAATCACTTGCCAGAAAATTGTTATGGTTCATTTTCTTAAAACTACCCTAATGCAGTCTTATATGTATTTTGTTTTATTTCCTAATGCATTAGAAACAAGCTAGTCATGGTCATAATATCTTAGAGATTATAAAAGAAATCATAATGGTCACCCCAGGGTTTTGTTCTATTCTTTTTTTTTAAAGAAAAAATATTGGCTTCATTCATTGAAACAGTATTCATGCTTGTGTTATTTCACAGTGCCATGCCACTGCACGTAGGTGACCAATTTTGGAGTCAAACCTCAATACTTTTTCTGTTTAGATCTTTGTGTGTCTCAATTATATAAAAATTAAAGTCAGAAAGATGATAAAGACTTAGTGGGACTTCTAGCCAAACCAATTTTATTACATACAAAGAAAAATGTTGAATATATCCACCTTGGTGTCCCTCTAGGGTGCTCTTCCTCCCAGACTTTGCGGCTCAGCTTTCTTCTCACCTCAGAAGCTGCAGGGATCAGAAAGATGCAATGAATTTCAATGCATCCTGTAAGCACCACAAAATCCAGAGAGCCTCTGGAGGGGCAGGGTAGCTGAAGAGGGTCCAGCCAGGGAGGCTGATGCCTGAGAGAATATCTTTTAAGATCACTGTGAGACAGCCAGAGTAGAAAATTTCAGAGATGATATTAAGAAGGAGTTCTTGTGCACCAGGAAGATAAAACAGCTGGTGAGAGGGAAGGAAGAAGGAAACATGAAGAGAAGGCATCTTCCAGAGCAGGAGGAAAAAGAAAATGTTGGACTAAGAGGAAAGTAACCTCTGTGGTTTTACTTCTGGGGCAATAGTTCCGGAGTTGGAGTCTCATAATCTTTTAAGTAAGTTGTTTTGAAAGTGTTTATCATTGCAACATTCCTTCCTCAGACCAAAAGGTCATCCAGCCTGAAAATAACACAATAGATTGTCGAAGACCAATTCTACCAACTGCCTTGTTTGGTTTACCAGCCAGCAAGGTAGGTGAAGAGCTACTGAGAGAAATTCTATACTTCTGTTTTTTCCCCCGAGGAGCCACAAATAGCAGAAAAACATCTACTTTCAGTCTTAAAAATTGAGGGAAAGTTCCCAAGGGCAAGCTGTGGGGTGACTCCAGGACTGAAACCAGCCTGTAATGATATGGCCCTGGCAGACATCCTCCAGTCTTTGGACCCACCACAGTACCTCCCCCCATCAGCTAACCTCGAGTGCTTACAGGGTGAGGATTGGGTTTTGCTCTTTTAATGATCCTTCTGAGCACTGATAAATTTCATTCAAGCTTCTGCAACGTGAACAGTGTGAAATCCTGCATTGCTGCACAGTGGAAAGGGAACGACGCTATCTTGTAATGAACTTATTTGTCTCTGTGAGGGATTGCTGCCAAGCTTCTGTGAACAGACTTTTTTTGGCCGCCCTCCCTTAAATGAGCAAAAATGCTGAAAATTTATTCCCACAATCCCCAAAACTTCTTTCTGGTATTTCATGACATCAAAACACACATATATGTATACACAAGTGAAGAATTTTGCCAGGCTTAAAACCTCTCTTTTTTTTGCAACCATAGCATCTTCTTTTCCAGAGCTTCACAAAATGCTTCAGGGTGTCTAAGTTAACAGTTTACTCAAACCACTGGGATATTTTTGTATCTCTGTAACTCTAAAATCATTGTCATTCTGACAGACAAAATCAAAGCTGAAAAATACAATGCATATCCTGTGCAGTTATATTAAGCCTGTTACTGAGATGGAGGAAAAAGAAAAGTGGAGAATAGTTAAGTCCAACATTTAAGAAGTAGGTAATAGTTCACATTCCATAGCTGGACTACATTTTATTTATTAAAAGAAAAGCAAATACAAACAAGTGATTAAATGTTCCTCACATCTTTATAAAGCTGCTGTTCTCCAAAGAAGGCCAGGCACTTGCTTGGAGCCTGTGCACATGAGTAAGTGTGTGTGTGTGTTATATCTATTTCCACGTACAGGATGGATTTCCAGGAGCAGCAGGTAGTAGAACTGATGAGTACAAGATGGGAAAAGGCTTTGGTGATGAATGATCACATTTTCAGAAACATCTCACCTCATTTGATTTGTTCATAAAACCCATTACAAGAATAAATAGTATTTTCCTACCTCAGGCATTCTGTGGTTCATGGTCACAGGATGATGGTTTTCTGCAGCATCTGAAGTTGGAGGTTTGTTGTTTGTTGTCTTTTGTTAAATAGTATGTCATCTGAAAAAATACTGGCATTTTTTTTCTGAAAAAACATTGTGGCATTGGGAAGTTGACAGCATCATCAAACAGTCAGCAGTGGTGTGTAGGTGAGGAATTTATATGAAGAACTTCCTAGCTAGAGTGATCTATTTAATAGCTGCGGTTGGGAGAAGGAGAGTGAAAGAGCCGAAGAAATCATTGTGCCGATATAAACATTTCTCCTGTCATTTGTCTTCCTCTTCTCTGAAAACAAGAGCTTCTTGAATAGTCTGTGCTGTCCATTTCCATCAGTTTTGGTGTGGAGGAGGTAGAAACTTGGACACACACCAAGGAACACTGTTCGCAGTCTGCAGAGTCAGAACCAATGTGTGGTTTTCTGCAAATACTGCTTTGCAGTTTAATCCCATAATGTACTGTCCATTGCTACTACTGTCATTGGCTACCCCTTTTTAAATAGTCTTCATCCCTTGTGGAGAAGTAAAAAAACGTATTTTTATTCTCTTAGCTGGCCTGCAATAGAAGGTGCTTTTGAGAGCCCACCAAAAGGTGCATGAGCTTGTAAGGCAGCTGGTGAGGTTTTCTGTCCTTACATACAGCACATTACAGAATGCAGCAGCACTTCTTGATTCCTGAGCCTGGGGCCATATTTTCTTAGAGTGAAACTCAAGTGCACACTGACATCTGCAGGGTAAACCCAGGCCCAGTGAGAGCAGCGTGCACCACAATCCCCCAAGTCCCCCAGATTCTGTGATCCATATCTCAGCAGGTAAGGTAGATGCAGCCGTAGTGACTGGCACTTCCATTAATTATGCTGCATTAATGATTAGGCTCCAGAGACTAAAAAATAATTAAGTGTTTTAATACATGGAAGGCTTTACAATGTTGATGCTCCCTTGACAAGGATAGGGTAGCCCTCCCCATATTTGACGATCAACTCCTCTGCCTTCTGTACACAACAAATTCTTCTACAATTTCACTGTCTCCTCATACTCTCAGCTGCTTTAAAACAAGTTTGTTTTCTGATTTGCAATGAAGCATCATTCTAACCCTTTTCTAGTTACAGGTTTCCAGAGAGTTTAATCTCTATTGCAGGTTTTACTGCTTCATTATCTTCTTAGATACTTGCTTAATTCTTCTGACGGCTAGAACCATATGTTGTGTGGTAGTCACTGAGATGGAGTCTGAGAGAGGTTAAAAGTGCACATTAAAAATACAGTTTTTCACAGGTCTCATTGGGAAAAATGCTATTGATCTTTTGTCAGCCATTTGGGCTTTTTATGTTTAGTTCTGTTATAAACACCTTCAAGGAAGTCCTTCGAGAATGAAATTTTGGGTCATGAAAGATGGAAAGGCTGAGAATTCTGAAAAAACAATTCCTTTGTTTTTTAAGAGACCAGCATGGCTTTTGCACCAGCCTGGTGGCAATACACATCTCCTCCCACTGAATTTGGTACTGAATTTGAAGGAGCTGCATGTTGCTCAGACAACATCATGCCACAGGTTGGTGAAGCCCTCTCCTCCACAGTGGCTGTACAAGAAGGGGTGTTGGAGAGGGCTGGTCAGGCAGGACTGGCTGTGGGATCAAGTTGTTTGGTAGCCTGAACCACGCAGTTTATCTGGAGCAAAGTCCTCAAATGAATCCTGCTCCTGCAGTCTCTCAGGCTTGGCACAGGGTAGGTCTTCTGGTCGTTCCCACATATTGCTTGTGGGTGAGAGGCGAAGGTACCACCAGAAAGGCTGAACTCTGCCACTGATGTTTGATCGTTGTGCGCTTGGTGAGGTTAAAAATAATCAGCTGCAGCCTCAGCCATCTAGGTTAAATATTTTAAGTTTTATTGTGGGTGGGTTGACTTGGAGTAATTGGACACCAAGCTCTCCATGCTGAAGGAGCTGAACTTCCCTCTCCACTTCTCCCCCTTTCTTAACTTAATTTTTGGCAGTAGTTTGCAGAAAACACATCTGCTACCCTTGGCAATTAAAGGTGCCTTCATTTTCAGATAGATTCTGTGTAAATACCAAACAAAACATATATTATAGATGCCTGGCTTGGGTCTAGTATAAATTTTGCTTCCTAAGCTACCTTATTCTCCTTTGCTTTATGCAGACGTAAGGCTGTTTCTGCAGATACATATGACTTCCCATCTACATGATATTTTCATATCTAACTGAGGTGTAGTGGCCACCATCCTGCTGTCCCTGCTTCTAAGGGCATAGTCTGCAAAATGCAACCCAGAGTGAGCATCACTGCTGTTCATTTACCAGAGAAACAGAAAGAAACAGAAAAAGAAAGAGAAAGAGAAGGGAGAAGATCCCATTTCACCTGAACCTTGGTGGAGCTGCGTTAGGCTCTGAATGGGCTTCGTCTTCTCAGCAAATGTGATGGGCACACTGAGAAAATAATTGTTATGAGTTGCTTGCTTCATACATTTTTGTCCTCCTCCCCAGGCTTTTGGTCTGCCCATAAGCAAGTCAGGATTTTATCAAGCACCCCCAGCATCATCTGAAGGATCCTTTGTCTGCAGAGCTGCTGGGCGCCTGGCTGGCTGGCTGGAGACAGAGGTTACGTGGTATGTTTTTGTCCTTTGTGCAGGTTTCTAGAATGCTTTTTCTGGGATAAATATTTGGGTTTGTAGATTTGAAAATTGCTTACCACAAATATTTGCCTAAAATTTGCTGGTGCGGGGAATGTTTCTTCAGTAAACACATTTACCAGCGCATTTTCAGTCAGTAAACACCACAGAAGTGTGAACACAGTCAAAGGGAATTAATTTTTAATGTAAAATAATTTGGAGAAGGCTGGAATCAGCTTTTTGTCTTGTATTTTGGGGAATGCTGTTCAGTCCAAAGCAGACATGCTCAGTGAAAGCCTGTATTTTGGGGGGGGCAGGGTGAAAAGAGGAGCATGCTTTTAGAGCACACGATGCAGTGACACGTAGCCCAGTTTGGAGGGAGCTGGGGGCATACCTGGGCATGGTGTGAACCAGCCCATTTGATTCAGTCGGGTATGAATGATGAATCGTTGCACTGTGAGGGTGCTCACAGCAGTCCTTGTGACTAGACTTTTTTGGGGAGGTGAAGGGGAGATGGGAAACAGGAGTTCTTGCTGTGCTGAGCCCCAGTGGAGGTGATGCTCAGTGGAGCTGGGCACCAATGAGCTGGTGGGACTCAACCTGTTCCTGCAGTGATATGGCCCAGGAAAGACAGGCAGGCTGAAGGAAAAGGAGGCCTAGACTCTTCCCTAGTGGTGTGGCAGCAACTGGCCAGGCTAGTGAGGGCAACCACTTGTGTTTCAGGGTGCTTCCTTGGTGTCCTTCCCCACCACCCTGAATCCTCTCCCTTTTGATGGTGGGACACCTTATCCTATGAATGGTCTTTCATTGCAAGTTCTCTTGCCTTCCTTGGTGGGAGGAGATGTGCTGCAGTGCTGTTAGTTCTTGAAGATGGTGTAACTCTGGGAGGAGATGACAGACTGTGGTGATGTCTGCTCCCTGACTCCATCCATCTCTCGGTGGCAGGACAGACCAGCTCACTGTGCCCGGCTTCACCTGGTTTGGGAGTGATGAGAGAAGACTTTGTCTGGGGGTTGGTGTGTGCAGTGTCAGCAGGATGCAGGTACCAACAATGTGGTGGCTTTATGATAGATTCCTACTCCATTTCTAAAGCCAACTTGCAAGCTCTAGAGAAGTGATGGCTTGGCAGGGGGGAGATGTCAATATTCCTATTAGCATCTGTAGTTTTAGACCAAATCCTCTGTCCTCACTCCCTCTCAGAGTCTGCTGATTTTCAACCAAGAAATGCTGTGACCCAAGATGGGTAAAATATTTATTTTTAGCCAGGGGAAGATCCTCTCTGAATGACATGGCCAGGAAGACAAGCAAGAAACCGTGTTTTCATTCCAGGGCTCTCTGAAGCTTGTCAGGGCTGCTGAAGACAGTCAAACCCCCATCTTATTAAAGATCCTTTTCTTCATCAGTATGTTGTCCACTGGCAAACTGGGAGGCTCAGTCACTGATGCTAGAGCAGACTGAAGGCTCATAGAGAAGCCAATTATATTTTCCTTTTTTTTTTTCCTTCTTTCATTTCAGAAAGACAGAATAGTTGTGAATAAATTGGGAAAAGGGGGGGAGAGGAGAGCAGAGAGTTAATTAATATTCATATTTAGCCACAAGTACACAGGAAAGGTGACAAGGAGCTGGCTCCCTGGAAACCTATGCACCTTGGCAGTAGATGGAAAATTGCATTTAATTATAGCTACCTTTAGCTCAGCACCTAATGAGCATGTTTGAAACCATGCAGAGTTGCTGTATATTAGAGGAAGATCCAAGGCTCAAACAGAAAATGAAACCCTTCCCTCCTCTCCTGCTCTGCTGAATTTAAAATAATTCTTCCAAGGACCAGTAGACAAAGAGGACTTTTATTCTTGATTTCCCAGTGATTATCACAGAAACCCATCCAGCAAAAAAAAAAAAATATATATATCAAATAAGACAGTCAGTAGGGGAGAACAAGCACTTTTTAATGGGGAGTAAGAGTGGAGACTTATTCCATTCTCACTTTGCCTAGTGAGCACTGCTAGAGTCTTGATTTTTTTTTTTTTTTTTTTTTTTTTTCCCCCTCTCCTGCTGATTTATCTATTCTCTGATAGCTTTTACTGGTCTTTTTTCCTTCTTCGTCTTATTTTTGGGGGAGACTGCTACCTGTGGATCTTACTACATTGTATATAGGGAAGAGAGAAGCCAAAGAGTTTTCTTTTACACACATTTCTTAGGGTTTCTTTAGCATATTGGTTCCCACAGCAACTTTAAAACCAAATCTGTAAAGCCAACTCCTTCTATGTATCATACAAGCACAGGCAGAAATTGAAGCTAGTGGAGATGCTCCATATCCATTTACGTGAGTTTAGGGGCAAGCAGAATGTGGTCTCTAGTTGGCCTTTCATCTAAGAAACTTTGCCTTGCTCAAATATGTCTTGAACAAAAGATTTGAAGCTGCTTTTAACCTTACAGCAAGCAACTGATGCTTTTGCACAAGCACAGAACAAATCACTTTCATTTTGGTGTCCAAGTTAGGAAATTGAGCATCCCAAATTATCCCTTATATTTTTAACACATGCTGAAATTGGGCTTTGCAGTCCAGCCATGAGCTGCAGATAACGACCTCACAGAACACTGCATTTATCTTTAAGGGGAAACTTCTTCCAACATGACCAAATCTTAAAAGATTTCCAGGTGAGATGTCACGTTGACCGAGGGACACGTTACAGCTCTGTGGTCACTGGGCTGTTTCTCAGCCTCTTTGCTGGCGGGGGCAGATGGATCATGTCTGACAGTGGTGCTGCTGGTTGGTTTGCACCCTGAGCTGTGAAAGCCTGACCAGCCACGGGTCAGCCCAAGAGCTGTGCTGGCTTTGCAGTGCAGGGGGAAGCTGCTGCTGAGGAAGAGCCAATGGAAGAGCTAATGTTTCACGTTGCTTACATATCCCTATGCTCTTACCAGGCAGATGGCACTGGTGCCTGAAAGATTCTTGAGATAAATCTCTTATAGACACACAGCCATTACTACACCACATGTTTCCTCCTTCCTGCTTCTTTGCCATCCATTTAGTGATTTGTTGGTTTGCAGGAATTACTTTCAGCTTTAGAACCCATCCACATGTTTTATTTCTTTACCTGAAGATGTTTTCTTCTGCTCCTGCTCTTTTTGGATTCATGTTGCTTTACTAGCAACGTTACAGTCTATTTTGGATGATTTAGAACAGGCCAGATAGAAAGGCACTAATTTTATTCCCTGGCAAATAAGCAAGCCTAGATATGCTTCAAGCACATTTTAAAACATTTTAAACTCTTATTCATAGTCAATTTATGTAGCCGACAACTGGGCAAACATAAATCCATAAATGTTTCTTTTCCTTTATTTTGATCAGCTTTGCTTTGTCTTTCTTCTTTTCTTGTCAGCTTATTCCTAAAGGGCAGTAGGTACCAACATGCATTCCAAAATCCTGTTATTTTGCTTTTTTAGACACCTCCATACCACAGCAAAATTTTACCTCAGTTGTCACCTGGGTTTTTTTTGAATGAAAATAGTCTTTAATTATGATCAAGAAGGAAATCTTCTATGCTTGTCTGTCTTTGAGGGCATGGTAGACACCTCTGGTTGGATGCTGCTGCTGTGCTGTCTTCTGTTTATTAGAGTCCAGGCTCTTACTAAGCTGTCATCTGAGCAGAGGATGTGCAGAGTGACAGGTACTTCTGAGTAGGCTTCTGCATGTGCCAGAGCCCCAAACTGAGTCATGAAGTGTGACAGACATCTACGATTTTTTACTTATATCTGGACCTTGAAGAGCTGCAAGATGCTTTTCCTTGGGAAAAAAAACAGCTCCTGCCTGGAGAGCTGTGTCCAGGCACTCGGGTCCTGGCTGTCAGTGCTGCAGGGGAGGAGAAACTGCTGTGCAGGCTAGAACTGGTGCAGCCAGTTAGGAGAGAGTTATGGGAAAATATCCTTTGACTTCTCGGTCTGTCACGTGTGACTGCCATGGCCAGTGTGATACAATGCATGGTGTGCATCACCCCAGTTTGCTTAGGAAATGAGAAGGGATGTTCTCTGCCCACTGCCTGGCTTGCCAGTGAATGTGGGCTGAAGAAATGTGGGGAAAGGGACAAATACAGTGACTGTGCAAAGGTGTTTTTTTTTCCTACCCTCTTTTTGTGCAAACCCATCAAATTTTGACTAATGCCCAGGATCAGGTGAAGGAATTAACCCAGAAAAGCGGTTTCAAGTCTGAAAAGCTGCCTTTGCAGTTTGGTTCAGGCACCTGAAGAACCCATATGCTTCCTATAGCCATCATGGTCTCATCCTGGCAAATCTTCCCTAAGGAAACATCCTCCTTCAAAGAGCTGAGGTGCTGCAGAATGGGTGTCCTTCACCTTGCCATGCCATGGCAAATCTTGCCTGCTCCTCAGAGAAAAGTGAGTAAATTAATTATCATGTCTCTTGAGCCACTTCAGGAATACTTCCAGACAAAACCTTTTGGTTTTCAATGAAGTATGTGTCAGAAATATTTTGTCTTTTTGGCTTTCAGTGAAGTATGTGGCAAAACTATTTTGGACTTTTGAGTTTTTACTTTTTCCTCTTGAAGATACACCAATTTGGAGAGGAAGCGGGGGAAAAAATATACTTAGCTTTATTGGTGTGTCTATTTTCTGTCAAGGGATCAGGTCATCTTAACAGAAAAATTTTAATTAAACATGGGATAAAAGCACCTTCCTAGGCTGTGATATTCTCACCTGCAGAGAAGAGACTTGGGATCTGGGGTGGTTTCCTTCTGGTTTTTAGCCTTAAAGCTTCTGTTTTCCAGCTCTTTAAGTCAGCCTCATGCTGTGCAGGCATGCACAGCTGGAGCATTATGAAAAATAAATAAAGAGACATTTCTAATAGACTAGCCAGAGTTAGTAAAAGTGGCTTCAACTGCTCTGCTGAGAGGTTCATGAAGTGATGCTCCCCTGTGCCAGCTGGCATAGACCCATTCTTGCCGTGATCCCTACGACCTCCGTGCATCTCCTTTGAAACAGTTTCTCTGTGTAAGCTGTATCTTTATCAATCCGGGCTGCACAGTAACACCCTAACACTGAGGTGATAAAATGAATTTAGACTGTGCTACCACTGGTACCCAGTGACCCATCCCCAACCATTGTGTAAGAGCCTGTAGGAGGATGCAGGGAGGTGTCCCTGCCACAGCGTAGAGGGATTATCAGATTGCAGCAGGCATGAGAATAACTGTGTACAGAATTTATTCAGCCCTCAGGCATATATCCATATGTTTGGATGCTGGTGGGTGTTTTTTAAAGTTACTGTTTTAAAGATACCCACACAGGTGGCTAACAAGCATTGGTTAGATGGCACAGCATGAATGTTGAAGCAATCCGACCGCTCGTGGGTGAAGAATACAAAGAGAAGCAGTGCTGGGTATCCAAGTTTTCCTAGATAATGGCTATTTGCCTTAAGTAAGAAAGGACTATTTTTTCCCAGTTATCTCTGGGGAAGTGCACAGGGCTGTGCAGAGGCTGTTGGCAGGCTCTTGTTTCAGTGAAAACAAAAACCCCATCAGGTGGAGGCACTTTAGAAAAACAAACCCAGTTTAGGCAATATGATTTTTTGAGTTTTATGAACCATATTTCTGGCCTGGGTGCAAAGTGTTATTTTCTTAGTCATCCAAAGGAAATTAAAAGATAAAGGCAGAAGGTGTGGGAGGAAGGCAGTGTTTTGTGTTTGGACTGGTGGGGTTTTTTTTGGTAGTGGAAATATATGTTGAGGCCAGAGTGTGCCACTGTAGGACAGCTCTGTTATGAGCAGCAGGACAGCCCCAGAGGCTGGGCAGTTGGTTTGCAAAGGCCATGGGCTCACCATAGAGGCACAGTCCTGCATCACTTCCTTACAGGATGATGAGAACTTTTCCCTGTGGCTAGCCAGCTTCTCTGGGTTTCATTTCCTCCCCTCATTTCATAGTCATGGGAGCATCCTCTGCAGGAGGATGGGTTTGTTGTACAGGCAGTCACTTAGGGGAGAGCAGATGTTGCTGGTCCATCTTCAGAAGCAGCTTTACTGATGAAAGGATTTCAGAGCTGGTTTCAATCCCCAGCCTTCTCTAGGTTTATTTTTGCTCAATGCAGAGAAAGCAATAACACCACATGGCCAGCAGATCAAGAGAGATGGTTCTGCCCCTCTACTCTGCCCTGGTGAGACCTCACCTGGAGTCCTGTGTCCAGCCCTGCAGCCCCCAGCACAAGAAGGATGTAGACACATTGGAGTGAGTCCAGAGGAGGGCCACCAAAATGATCAAGGGATTGGGGCACCTCTCCTATGAAGACAGGCTGAGGGAGTTGGGGTTGTTCTGCCTGGAGAAGAGGAAGCTCTGGGGGGACCTTATAGCAACCTTCCAGTACCTGAAGGGGCCTCCATGAAGGTGGGGAAAGGTCTGTTCAAAAGGGTTTGTAAAGATAGGACAAGGAGTAATGGTTTTAAACTAGGAATGGATAGATTTAGACTCGATATTAGGAAAATATCTTTAATATAAGAGTAATAGATCATTGGAATGGACTGTCCAGAGAGGTAGTGGAGGCCCCAACTCTGCAGTCATTCAAGGTCAGGCTTGATAGTGCCTTGATAGGGTGACTTGACCTGGGTAGAGATGTCCCTGCTTGTGTAAGGAGGTTGGACCAGATGACCTCTAGAGTTCTCTTCCAGCCTAAAACATTCTATGATTCTATGAAGGTGGGCCACTAAATGTAAAGGAGATTTCCCAGGGACACATCAGTCTGAGGAACCTTTCCTTCTAAAGCAGTAAAGGCAGGCACTGAACTGAAGGAGGCCCATCCTTTATTTCTGGATGGTTGCTGTGAATAAAAGGACTATCAGAAAAAAAAACTTAATTCCTTTCCTACCAGGTCTCTGGTCCAAACACTGCTGAAGCCCTGTAGAGAACAGAATTTCTCCAGACCGTCCCTGTGACTTTCCCCTGGTGTCTCTAGCAAGTGTGCTATCATCACGTTTTCTTGCCTCTCCAAGATCTGTGCCAGCGTTCACTGTGGAAAACAATCCTAGGTTTGCTGGCTCATTAGCTGTGAGTCTGTAAGGGCATGAGTGATGTATGAGAGAAGTTATTTAAAAGAGCTATTGCTGCGAGGAGGGCATGAGTTCCAGTTATGTTCAGGGTGGCAATGGGACTCTGGTAACGTTCACATTGAGCTGTGACTGGGATATAGAGCTGCCTGAGCCAAGTATTAACAGCAGAACTGCCCATATGCCGAGGGAGTTGTCAGCTGGTGAAGCTGGGAAAACAGAATGAGACCAAGACTTTGACTCCAAACGTCAACATGAATCCCTCACCGAGCTGAGCTGCACCAAGCACATCTGTGCATTGTAAAGGGAGAGCTGGACAGACCGTAATATTTTAACCTGAAGCGATTTGGAAGCAGGTCTGGCCAGCACTCATCTGTGAAGACAGCAATTGTCTATCACAATTTGCTTCAAATATAATTGAAACTCAAGAAAAATTAGTACTGTTAGGCTGATACTATCCACATGACTGCAAAAAGGTTAAAAATACAGTAACTTCCCCCTAGACACCTGTCTTGCTGTGGAAAAGCTGTGGTGCCTCACGTGAAATCTTGGAAAGGACTGTCCTGTGTCCTTTGTCCACCAGCTCTCGTGGCTGTTGTATGGGTGGCATCTGTGTGGGCTATGCAAGGCAGAGCTGATGACCCTTGGGGGAACTTGCTGTTTCCAAGTTTAAGACCTCATGCTATCAAGCTGTGATGTATGTGGGTGATCTTTAATAACCATCACTGAAACCACACCTTATGCAAGCACACACACGCTCACCTGCACACATCGTGGACTGGGCATCGTTCTTCCATCCTGTGGTTTTGGTCATTTTGGGAATACCTTTCCTTTGTGGGCTCAGGCTCATAATTTTGCCATCTCTGAGCCATGGTTACGCTGCATTATGCTGAGAAGATCCTTAAATCTTCACGTGCACCCTCCCACACATGCAGAGTCCAGCATTATCAGACTCCAGGGTGAGGATGTTCACATTTCCTCTCATTAGCCACGTGCAATGGAAAAGGCTCGCCTTGAGTTTCTTGAAGACACAGTAATGAAGCTCTGAAGAAATAGTCAGGGGACTGGAGCTAATTAAAATGCAGCAGGGTGTAGAAGTGAAGGTAGCAGCAGCTCGCTGTGCCATGTCTCTGGCAATCAGCAGTCCCCAGTTTACCCACACTAATTGACAGGAGACGCGGTGCTACTGAGCGTGCACACAGCCAGCGCTAATGGAGTCAGCACACGCTGCTCTTCCTGCCTGACTTGCCTCATTATCGACCTTGAACTGGCAAAGGTCAGTTGATGGTGCTGCTTTCATCAAGATGACAGGTGTCTGAAGATCTTCTCTTTGTAGTATAATAATTTGGCAGTTGTCTTATCCCGTTCATGAATTAGTGGTCTGATCCCGAAGAGATGATGGATAAAAAAGATTGCCTTGCTGTGGTGAGGAGCTGGGCTGTTGTGTGCTTGAAAAAATAACAGCTACTGAAAGTCCTGGAGGAAGGGAACAAACTCTACTGCATATTTCCCTTTGTATCATCTAGGGCCCAAAGAAGCAAATAAGCAAATTTTCACAAGTGGAAATGGAGTCGGCCCACTATTAAAAATCAGCAGCATGTTTGAGTGGACTATGAGCACCAGGTGCACTGCTGGCACTCAGCACACACCTAACAACACTAACAACAATAGCCAGGGCACCTGACACCTGCAGGAACCTGGGAGTGACAGTGTTCTTGGGGACACGTCTCACCTGAAGGCAATGCTGTCTCCAGGAGCTGCATCGTTCTAATACTCTGCAACAGGGCTGCGTCTCCTGTGCCCTCCCTTTGTCACCCCTCTGCTACAGACAGTCTCTGCAAAGACAGGGGAGACTGGCAGAAATACTTCTGCCATCCTCGCCTTCAAATTGGCAAAACCAGTGATTTTGAGCATTTTCAACAAACACTTTGGCTTTTCTGAGGTGACCAACAGCATCCTGTGTCTTACAGCCCCTCTGGCTGTCAGTGGAGCTCGCTGGATCCTGGGCTCACATGGCCTTTTCTCCCCGACCTTGACTTGTGCAAGGTGTGTGTAAAGATCGTGCATGCTGCCATGGTGGCATTTGGCTGCTTGCTTGTGGCACAAAACAGGGCAAATCAGAGCCTAGAGCTGGGAGGGGTCCATATCCCCCAATGGGGCAGAGAGAAAATTGCTCATTGCTGAAGAGCTGAGGGCAAGTCTTGGGGGCAACTGACTTGGTGGCATTACTCAGATGCATTTTTCTTAGCTAAAATAGGGAGGGAGAAAGTCAGTGGGGGTGGCTTCTGCTCCCTCATCACAGTGTGGGGGGCTCTGGCCCCTGGTTGGCTCCTGGGCAACCCTTGTGCCCAGCCCTGCTCTGCCCCCACTGAGGGCAATGGGAGATGCTGGTCCCCAGCCTGGGGTGCCTTTCTTGAGGAAGATGGGGTGGCTGCAACACATGCCAGAGCTGGGGAGGGAAGAGAAAATTGAGCACAGCTTCTCTTCGCTTCACCTGCAGTTTCCCAGAATCTTTTTGTAATATCCATCTCTGAAAGCAACTGCTCTTTGCTAGTATAATTACCAGAATATTTCTTCATTTATCTGTGATTATAGGAAACTGAAGTATTGTCTGGGGAACAAAATACTCTGTAACTCAAGAACGATTCATAGCAGCTCTCTTTTTAAAGATGTGTGGGAAAAAATATTGCTGGGGCAAAACAAACGGGTGATGTCTGTATGGCTGCAGGCCAGCTATAAAGGTAGAAGACCAGGAGATTTTTACCAGGACAAGCATGAGGGGACTAATAGGATCATTAAAACAGAAAAATGGTTTTGTTATTGAGCCTTCCCAATCTGAAAAGGTTTCTTAGCTGCCTTTGAGGTGACTGGGATACTCCTGGTCTCTGTTCTCCCCCTGAGAACTGTTCTCTCAGCTCTCTGCTGCAACACCCCCACCCACCATGGGCTTCCCACCATCCCCTGGCATGCAGAGGGGCTCTTTGCCCTCTGCCCTCAGCTCTGCATCCACTTGATCATGTCAGGATGCACTCCCCTATGGGGACACAAGAGCAAACCTCCTCCTTTGTGCTGGGTTGTGAAAGCAATTGTAAAATAAACATTAAAAAAAAAAAAAAAGTGTTGCCTAAGTGCCTCCTGAGATCAATAAAATATGCAAGCATGGGCTCCTGCTGTTCAGGGCTGCAGCAGTCTCTAACCTAGAGCCAGGGAGGCTGGAGGAGCACGTCAGGGCTACTCTAGGTGAGACCTGATAGGAGTCCCACATTAGTGCAACAGGTAGGGCTCATGGGTTTGATACCCAGAGGTCTCAGGTTCAGGCGCCGGGTACGAAGGGACTCTCAGGCAGTCTCTGTCTGAAGAAGCAGTGATAAAGGAAAGAAACAGTGATAAAAAGAACTCTAGCAATTAACGTTTTATGCCTGGGTTAACTCCTTCCAACACTGGTTCATTTCTTGTTTTGCAGAAGATCTTTCCCTTTCTCCCCCCAGTAAGGAGACAATCAATAATAGAAGTAGTGAAAAATGAGCATAATAACCATTTTTCCTTTGCTGGGGAAAAAAGAGATGCTCCCATTCAATCCAAAGATAAATGAGATGGATTCATGGATTGTTTCTTCTTGAAATGAAAAGCTGAACTTATGCTGCTGAGACCAATAATGTGGTGGGACAATAGTTTCTCCTTCCTATTAATGGAAAAGATGGTGAGTGGAACAATAATATGCATGTGGGAAGTATAACAACTCAGCTCTGAAAAATACCTGGTTGTGTTTGCCTGTTGGATCAGCCTCAGTTCCTGTTAACTCCCAGGTTATCTTTTTTATTACAAAAAAAAAAAAAAAGAGAAGTAAGGGGAAGAGCATCATACAAGTATTCTAGCTGCTTCCTTGTTGTCTTTTTTGGGCAGGATCAGCTAGTTCCCAAACCATGAACACTCTGGGAATGGCAGTTTGCTGTATTCAAGAATTAAGGCACCACTAGAAGCTTCTCAGAATGAAAGCATTTGATTTAAACCAAAGGCATCTGGGGATATTTGTGGCTCACGGGACCATTTGCGTTAAGAATGTTGGTGTCAGTGATTTGAAATGTTAAGTGTTTAGTCCCTGTTCTTTCTCTGCGTGTTTATGTGTGGGCAGGGAAGTCAGGACTGAAAAGCAAAGTGGCCTCTGATGTGACAGCTTTCCTAAACAGTGTCAGGTGAGGTGTCCTCAGAGGTCTGGAGCCAGTTTGTCTTCAAACAAACCCATGAACAGTAAAACAACTTGTGCAAAAAAAGCCCAGAGCTTCTGGGAGACACAGATGCAGCAGCTCTCCCACTGCATCAGGTGTACATTTCAAGCAGAAACCTGTTTTAGGGCTTAGATGAGACTGAATTTAAAGCTGCTCTGGAGCCTCCTTGGCTGACTTCAGCTGCTCTAAGAGGGACCAGTGGGTGAATGTGGAGCAGGATGGAGATGACCAGACGGGAGCAGAGAGTGTTGCTTGCACAACCCTGGGGGCTCCTTTCTGTGTCTCTGAGGGGGACTGAGAGTCTGGAAGGGATCTGGTGTTGATTGACAAGGAGTTTTCTGCTGACAGAAACAAATGTTTGCTTCAGGGGTTGTGACATGCTGAGTAGGAGAAGGTAGCAGGAGGTGGCAAAGTAAAGGATGTATTGCTGCAAACACAAAACTCAGAATTTGGAAAGGGACATTTTTATTCCTTCATCCAATGAGTGTGTGGCATTAATGCCTCAGATACCTGAGCTGGGAGAAGTCTTTTGACTCCTACACAAGCTCCAGAGGAACCTGGGAGAGCAGACAAAGAGAGGAGGCCTGAAGAGGGGAAAAATAATCTTTCTCTTTCTGGCTTGCAGCTTTCTGGGAAAATAAGTTTTTTGTCATTTGGAGTAGGGGTCTGGCCACACTGGCTAAAAGTTTCTCCTGCCACAGAACAGGTTTCTGGGGTAGATGCAGGAACTGGTGAGTGCTCCTCTTTAGCCTGTGTTACATGAGAAGTCAGACCACAAGAGCATTCAGGTCCCTTCTGGGATAAGTATGCTTAAGCATTGTCCCTTCAGCTGTTTAAACAGTGAAAAAAGTTAAAGAAACCTTTGTCCCCATGTTTGCTTCTCCCTTGGAGATCCTGAGATTTTTCCCTCTTGTCATTACCCCTGTGGGTGTTGCCTTTGGCTGAGTGCTCAGGGTCACGGAGCTTTTGCATAGTATCCCTCTTTTACCAGAGGCAAGAAATTAGTTTCCCCATTTCTGAGTGCAAATTACAGAGAATTATTCCAGATAGAGGCTGAGACAGGAAGAGTGCCTCAAAACTGGGTTCAGTGCAAAAATGAGGACAGATCAAAACAACATAAAAGGAAATAAACTGACATCAAAACTCTCTGTAGGTGTAAGGACTCCTGGAGGAGGACAGGTGTCCCGAGGGTGCCATTCAAATCCTGCTCCCACTTTCAGGAGCTTTGCATCCCAGCAGCTAAGACCTTCGGTTTTACAGCACCTCTTAGCTCCAGTTTATACAATATCAATGAAACGTTTTACTCTGAAAGCCTGACACTGATATCTCATAGCTGCTCTGTATGGCCAGATGTGATCTGCTGCTACCATGCCAGTTGTGGCATTATTAACTGTTCATGTCCAAAAAAATTACAGTTCTCCAGGTGCACTGCCTTGGGATGTGGCTCAATGTCTGTCTTCAGAACACTTCAGAAAGCCAGTTATCCCTACCCCAGAAGGCTGATTCTTTCCCCAGCTTTTTCCAATACCATTCCCTAGGAAATCTAGAGTATATCCTTTGTTTTGCACTGATTTGGAGCAGCATGGAGGCTTATCTGAATTTTCACACTACCCTTCAAAATAAGTCGCTCTACTGTTAGGCAAGAAACTCTCTCTTACCTGTTAGTCATAGCTTGAAAATTCCTGTATCTTCAGAGATTAGTGTCAGTATTTCTCAAGAATTTGATTCATATAATCTTTTATTCCACAACTGGAAATACCTAAGTCTTGAAAAACAGTTTACTTTCTGGAAAGAGCTCAGAGAAAAATATGCTGAGAGAAGGACAACAAGTGCCTTTCTTATATATTGTTTGTTTTGGTGTTGAGTCCTGCATTAATCATTCTCAACACAGCATAGCAGAAATGTTTACCCCAGCAGAAGACTATGAATTCAGTGGAAAACTTATTTCAAAATTTTATGCCTCACTTTACTCTGAGATTTTTCATCTGATATGAACATTTTCTGTCACATTGCAATGTCATAGAAAAGCCAAGGAATGTGTGAGGAAAAAAAAAAAAACAAATAAAAGGAGGCAGCTAAAGCAATCTGCAATGTTGGGTCTGTGTTTAGCTCCAGGAGCATCAATCTGCAGCAGAGCTGACCAGTGCTCAGCATTTCCAGCAGCTCCTGGTAAAGCCACGATGAGGACCAGGCTGCAGCAGCAGAGGTGCTGAGGAAACACCTTTCCAAGAACTTCATGTGCAGAAACTGTTGAAATTGTCTCAGACTCAGTTGGGTTATTTTGGTCATTCCTTACACTTAATGAGAGGGAGGGGAAATATGAACTTTGGAAGTTCAGAGAATGAACTTGCCATGCAAACCTGAAGTCACAAGACACCAGTTCAGTTTTGCAAATCCAAAGGATTTAGGCATTCTTATCTTTGGATAAGAATTAGAATGAGACTTTTGTTTTTTTTCTGTTTGCCCACTGCTACCAAGAAAGTAATTTTAGCAATTAATATTTTTTTTATTATTATTATTATTCCTGCCTTTTTTTTTTTTTTTTTTTTTTGTGGTCTGGGTTTTTCTCCTGCATTTCCCATTTCCATGAGTTTTGGTCTGTTATATCATGGCATAACCAATTCAAGGAAAAAGTGTTTGTTTGTTTTTTTTTTTTCTTTTTTTTTCCTGTGTGCTGCATTTGAATACAATTAAGGCCATGACAGAAAAGCAGATGAGAACTAGGGAATACATAGATCATCTAAAAAACTTTGAAAAAGTCATCACTGCAAATATTTGCAGCATGAAAAGATATTGAATATTTTTAGATGGGTGGCTTATTTGTTTTCCAGATTCCAGACTTCTGGGTCTTGTGGCTAGCCTTTGTGCTTACGTTAAAATCTCCTTTGCTTTGGATATGTGTCTATAGTGATCCATTTGGATGATTCAAAGCCAAATGAAGTCAACAGTGGTATTTCCATTAATTTTAATCTGTAAAAGGCTGTGTTTATATCATATTCAGTGGCTTGGAATCTGATCTTCTGTATTCGCAATGCAAAAGGAGTGCTTCTGTGCCTTATATCCCATTTATTCTTCATGAGCTTGTTTAGTTGTATTAATCTTTGAAGAAAAGAAGCTATCTGCCTTTTGGTGTGATATATCTTTTATGAGGAAAACACCATTATACCTGAATGCCAAGAAAACTGAGCATATTTTCTGTGATAAAGCTTAAAGTAATAGAATTAAGCATTAAAAGTGAAGTGCCCAGACTAAATAATTGCAAGGAGCGACAGGAGTTTTCCCCAGTATATGGTTAGTATATTTATACTCCCCAGTATAAATCTTTGAGATGCAAAGAAGATCTTTCAGTTTCAAAATAAGGCAGTTTCTGGTTTTGCTCAGTTCTTCTCATGCTCCATGTTTGTTGCTGGAACTAGATACAGAAGGATGCAAATACTGGGAGGGAAAAAGACACCTCTGGGAAGCACTTCTTGGCTAAGTATGAAGTGCCAGGAAAATGAACTTCTGAGATTACATCCTGGGGGATTTGCACCCTTAATCTATTTAAATTACAGAAGAATGCTGAGACTTTAAGGGAGCTCGTTGCATCTCAGCCTATGAATTTCTCATATTCCCACTGCTACCAATAATCACATATGCAGGGAGCAGTTTTATTAAAACTACAGTCTAATCCTAAGTTTGTATCTGGGCTTTGTCGTTCACTTGCCAAAAAGCAGCCTGAGGCATCCTCTCTGCTCTCCTGTAAGATGCCTGCACTGAATCCCCCTTTCCCATTCATGAGGGAAAACAGGCAGAGAGGCAGAGAAGAGATGGGAGATGTTCAGTTTCTCCCCATTACCTGATGGGAAACATTTGTATTTAGAAGTTTGGCTCTTTCCCCTTTTTCTCAAAAAGGGAGCTACCAGGAAGGGAAAGGAGAGACACTTATTCAGTCTGATCTACGTCCTATGTAAAGGTGTGACTGGGTTAACACTTCCCAACTCTAGGCAAAGCAGAAAGCCAAGTGCTTTCATTTCTAGCCACTCAGCCTGGCCACAGCTCAGTTCCAACAGAAACGCATCTTCTGCTTTTCAGAAGGAAAACTAATCGTGGAACCCTGTGTTAAAACCATGACAGAGATAGCTCAAAACAGTCCTGATTAAAAGACTACCTGTTCCAAAATAGCACTTTCTCAGTCATTGTGGCAAACACCAAACGGCTGCTTCCTTTCACTAAACCAAGCCCAGAGGGACCGTGGCCTGTCCTTTTGGAGCATGCTGGCCTAGCAAACCTAAGTATGACCTAGCCAGCCATGGTGTGGCCCTACCTCTGCTACCTGGTCAGACTTTAGTGTTTTTCTGTCTACTGGGCATTCTCTTACAGCTATCTAGAGCAAAAAAGCCACATTGCAGGAGTTCATTTCTTGAAGCTCTTTCTGAAGGCAGTGTCCCCAACACCCAGTCATAAAGAAGCTGCTATTTAACACCCAGTTCTGCCATCTCGACCCCTGTGTTATCTTTCTCTGCCTTTGCCAAGCTCTCTCATTAATTCCTGAGAGCCTAGTGTCTAATATACACTCAACACAAGTAATGATGGCAGAACTAACTTCAAAGAAAAGGATTGCAAGTGAAAGGAGTAAGAGAGACCGGGAGAGAAAAGCAGAGAAGAAATAGAGTTTTGCTGTGGGTGTTGGTGCACGTGTGATGCCATCTCTCTATTGTAGTATTGAAAACTCCAGGGTCTCACCACTGTGTTTAGTCTCCTGCTTGCCCAGCCTCCCTGAGCTGCTGAGGGCTTCTTGTCTCTGATCTGTCCAGGTCCTTGGTGAAAGCTATTCCTCCTTCTGCTACTGAAGTGTCCAGAGGGATCATCAGGATGCGTCCTGAGGCAAGTGAGATATTGATGGGGAGGGCCTCAGATTTCAGCTTCATTCCTGTTTTATGAATGCAACTTATTTTCTGCAAAAGATTTTGGAAAAGTAGATCAGACTTTCTTGTAAAAAGAGTTATTACAAGGCTAAAAAAGTTCCAGCGAGGAAGACAGTAACATCACTCAGTGAAAAGGGATCCTTACTAGACTCAATTACAACCTGCAACTTCACTGAAAGCAATGGAGTAGTACAGGCATAAGAAATGAACAGTGCTGTCCATTTAACTGCTGAGGCTGGCAGGAGCTGAGACAAAGATTTACAGTTGTTGATAGAAAGTGTCAAGCGTTTGGATTATCCCCTTTGCTTTTTTCCATTGGGATGCTCAGGGAGCTGGTCATGACTTTCCTGTGCTCAGTGATACTTCACCCAAAAAAGAAGAGATATCCAGCCAATGTCAGATCCGCTGTGAGCTGCATGGAGCCAGGCAGAAATTCTGCCCCTTTATCTTAACCTTTAGCCATTTGGGGACTTTCCTCTTTGAAGAGGAATATCTTGCTTTTCCACTTGCTACATGCTGATAAAGCTCTGAACTGACTCCTTTTTTGCTCTGAAGTTTCAACAGTTCTCTTCTTTTAAAGATCATCTTTCTTCTTTCCCTTCTGCTCCCACTTCCCCCAAAGTCCTCTGGCCATGATGAAATGGCAGCGGACATGACCCAGGAAGAAAGGAGCAGTGCTGAGGTGTATGTGTGTTCTGTGGCTCTCCTCTGCTTTCATTTGGCATCCAACTATCCATGCAAAAAGAGAATTAAAATTATGTGAACTTTTTTTTTTTTTTCCCCTTACTCCAAGTTTCTCTTCCTGAACTCCACGTAACAACTTCATTTTTTGGCTGGAATTATCTCCCTCAAGACCAAGCCTATGGGCTGTGTAGGACTGAGCACTGCAGAACTGCAGCACACGTTGAAAATCATCACAGCACACACTTGGGGGCAGTTGTGTTTTTCCATGCTTCAGTCAAGCAGCTCCCGAAACTAGGAATCTTTATCTTTGGTTCTAATGGCTAATATGATGGCTAACGTGAACAATTTGGGTGCTAGTTGCCTCTTGCATCCTCGTTGTGAATGTTAGATAGTTACCATAGGTGTGTGCCTGCAAGAGCAATTGCCTATGTTTTTTTTCTCTCCTCTGGTGTTCACGTACAGCTCTTAGAGACAGGGAAACAAGTTCATTGTTAAAAAAAAAAAACAAGTTTGAATGTGGTGAAAGTGCTTCTAGTTTTGTATAAGCTGAAAATAACATCAGCTTATGACTCAGAATAAAAGACCTAATTCAAAGTATGTATGTTTGCTGATGGCAAAAATGGAAAGCCATCCAAGGGAGAAAACAAGGGAGAAAAAAGAAGCCCGGAAGAGGCAAAGAGAGCAAAAAATCAGCCAAAGATGGCTTGCCTGCATACGGCTCCTTGTTGCTGCACAAACCCCACTCCTGCTGTCGCTGGCAGGGGCAATGCTGGGAGCTCGTGTCTGCACACCTCCTCCTCCTTCTCTGAATTCAGTGGAGGGGCAGGAGTTAGAAACTAGGAAACAGCATTGGCCCCTCGTGTCTGCGCCTAGTCTGCTCAAGTTAATTCATTTTTTGGCTCATTACATTTTCTGCCCCATTACTAATTGCCTCTTGGGCTCTACTCATTGCCAGGGTTTCCTGACCGTCAAAACATTGCTAAACAAATGGACTAAATAAAATAAGCCTTCTTCAAGAGCCTTTTCCCAGCCCTCCCCTTGTGTTAGTATTCCAACTGCGCCCAACAGGTAGGCGTCTGCACTCATGTTATCTGTATTAATTAGACTGTAATACCCTTGGCACAAGACAAGGACAGGGATGCAAGAGTCTCTCCTGCAGCTCTCTGATAATTTATACCAACCAAAAGCCTGCTGCAATGTCTTTAGCTAGTGCCACGTACCAATAGTGATGCATAAATAAGATTAATTTTTGTTAGGCGTTTTCTCTTCCTTCAGACTAATTAGCCCCTGCTCCACAATATCTGAGCCCTACACAGTATTTAATGAGCATTTTTCAGCAAACTCCTAAGTCAGAAGTACTATTATCCCCCGACAGACCAGCTGTGTCACCCATGGTCATGGGAGAAGTCTTTGGTAGAGTGAAACGTGAACTCGAGTTTCCCAAGGTCTAGATCAGTGCTCAAACCACTGAACTCTCCTGCCCAGCAACCTCTAAGGGTTGTTTACTGCTCCCTAATCCCTTATTTTGTGCATTTGTGTCTTACACTGAGCATACCTAAATCCTTCAGGTATAAAACATAACAGTTGAAGCAATCTCTCCTCTATATTTGGTTTCTTATCTTTGCAACATCAGCATTTCTTAAAATCAGAGGGAACAGGAGGGTAAACATGACTGCCTCAAGGGATAAGCTTGCCATGTTTTTCCTTACAGCTGATTATTAATATAATCAGTTCAGAGACAAAAGTACTACAGTAAATTGCTTAACCTTGGGCCTTGCTTGACCAGACTCTGAAGCATCCTCATCCCTTGTTCATGTGACTTAACAGCGGGGCAGTTTTTCTCCTGCAGCCATAAAAGAAGCACCCAGTATGTTCATTACTGCCTGAACCCATGTTACCTGCCTAGGGCTCCATCCTACACAGCGAAGCATCTTCTCTTAGCAAGGCAGGTCAGTATCAGGGGTTGTCCTTTGCTGCTCACCCCTCTCCCCTCCTCACACTCACCCCACTGTTTTCTGTCTCCTGCACCCTTTGCGTGGCCGTAGCCCTCTTCCTCAGCAGGAGGAGGAGAACCCCTTTGGCCCCACACAACCATCACTCACCTCAAGCCTATTGCAGTGCAGGGGCAAAGGTGGAGAGCAGTGCCCCTACACCCTGCACTGCATGTTTTGCAGCACCTGCTGTCCCACATCCAGAGTGGGAATGAGGGATGGTGCTGAAGCCCTGAGGTCCCGAGAGGAGAAGACAGGTAGGCAGCCTTCAGCAGGAGGGCAGCATGCACCAGAGCCCTGAGGCTCTGCACAGGATGCCCAAGCTTTAGCCCTCAATGCAGGGCGTAGGTCTGCTCAGAGCAGGGCTTTTGGGGCTTTTTGTCCCTGCTGTACTGTTACCGTTGTGTTTTGAGCCACTCTGGGAGCTCGCACCGTTGCCAAGGTCTTTGCTTTGCCACATTCTTTTGCTTAATAGAAATATTTAGCTGAAGCATGCAGGCATTGTACTTCCAAAAGGAAAACACACAGAAAAAGGTCCGATCAGTTGTTTTTTTTTTTTTTTCTTTGGGCCTGATTGTCTCTGCTTGTTTATGGCTGCCACTAATTTGCTCGTTTGCTTGCTGGAAAATAGCTAATTAAAACCCACTTCAGCTAACAAGCTGACTGGGACCATGCAAATGTCACTCTCTGCTGTCTGCTATTTTCGTTTATACTTTACATTATTAGTGTTGTTTTTCCTCCCTCCATAGTAATAAACACAAGGATAGATTTAGTACCCTCTTCACAGGTGTGTGCTTGTACAGCAGCACATCATCCCGAGAAAAGTGCTGCTGTTTTACTGCACTTCAGTACTTTGAGTGTTATTACCCCTGACAGTTAATGGTTTCAGACTACACTGCTTGTTAGCACTAGATTCTGAACAGCTTCATCTATCTTTTTGTTTTTACACTGACTGGTCACATTAAGTATATGTGTCTGAGCTATTAGTCCCGTCTGTTCATTGCATGCATTTCATTTGGTGGGTTTTTTCGCTAAAATTAGTATGTATTGTCATCCATATACTTCAACACATCGACTTTTGTTATAATTATACTGTCATCATTTTGCTTCCACACACTTGCTAATTTATTGTAGCTAAATTAGACCTAATATTAGCAATTTTGCAGCTGTTCCCATAGACCACGCTCAGCCATATATTTGTACATTGTTTGGTAATTGGATTTGAGGGCTCGGGAACGGACGATGGCACTCTTTAGAAACAAGGGAAAGATTTGAGGAAATGGGAGAAAAATAAAAAATACAAGCCCTAGAAGAGGCTTCAGGGGTGAATTTCCAGAGCCAGCTTAAAAGGTTTTCATACGGCCAAACAAATCAGAGAGTTAGTGTACCAGATCACAAACTTTCCAAAAGGCATGTCGCATTCAGGCAGGGGATTAGTCATTCCCCCTAATACACTTTTGATTTTAGCCAAGAATGGACCATGAAAAGTTCCTGGGCACTTATGGAGGGTCTTGGGAAATGGTTCTTACTGCAGCAGATTAGAAATCTCCAGGAAAGGCTGCTCAGAGATGATTTCTTTGGATTGAACCATGGGGAAAAAAGAAGGCAGGCAAATGGTTTTGTTTCAGAGCACAAGCTCTCCATCCCTGTGTATTGACACCCACCTCTCGTTGCTTATCCAGCCCTGCTTAAGCTGAAGCCAATACAAGAGAAAGAAAGGGATAATTTTTTAAAAATAAGAGAGTGAACGAGGAATGTAGAACAGAGCTGCACAGCTCTCACATATCCATTCTGGGCACAAGTTATTGTATTGTTAAGGGGGGTACAACGCCAGCAAAAGAAATTATGAGGGCCTGCCATTGAGTCTTATACATCCTTTTTTTAAGTAATTTTTTTACATGATAGAAGACAAAATTGTGAGGGAGATCGTTCAGACTGATGCTGCAGAATCAGTTTAATTCCCAATCCAACAGAAGAAATAGAAGAAACTTAATCACTAAAGAGCATATCCTTAACCAAAATGGAACTAAATTCTCTCTGCTCATGATGCATCCACCTGCCTAATAGGAATATTATAACAAGATGCAGTGCTGCTGGCAGATGCACATGCAAGTTTAAAAATAAGATAGTGAAATTAACCAAAAAAAAAGGGTATTTGCTCAGCTCTCATCTATAACATAGAGTTCTTTCCAACTCACTACAAGCTGTTGCAGCAGGCTGCATTCTGCTCTGCTTCTGCCTCGGCCAAAGCTTAATTTCTGTTTGGAAAAGAATAGAGCAAAGTGACCTGCCAAAAAGTAAGACAGCATAGACCAAGTCATGTAAGAATTCAGGCCTTACAAATGTCTTGTGCAGGAAGGGAAAGTGAAGGCTAAAAGCCAAGCCACTGAATGCATTTTTAAATTATTGCAACTCCTACAAAACATTTAAAGTAACAACTCCAATTTAAAACATCTCACCCCAACCCATATAACAATCACTAAGGACCAAATGATTGTCAGGTGCTATTCTCTTGTCCTGAAAAAAACTTGAAGGCCTTTTATCTTTCTTCTCATCCCAAATCCTGGGAAAATAGACAGGTAGGTCTTGCAGAGCCTGAGTTACTGGATGCAGCGATGGAGAAGTCAGTCCTTCAGCAGTCGATTCCAGTGGATGCTGTGACTGTGATCAGCATATCCTGTGGGGAACAGGGAAGGATGTACTTTGCTCATTTATTCTACTTTGGGGGTTTGGGGGGTTCATTTGTTGTTATTTCATGGCAAACTTTCCTCTAGCCAATCTTCTTTTGGAATCCTTGATGTAGAGACACAACTGAGTCAATCTCTTCTCTGTGCCCGTCAGCAGCACACCTTGCCCTGTTGCACACCCCTAATTTTGGTGGAATTTCTCAGCCTCCAGTCTTTTCACTCTGCATGAGATTGTCTCTCAAGCAGAGGCAGTCAATGGCTTTTTTAGCTCTTTTTTCCTCCAGTAATTCCCAGTCATGATTAACATTGCTGAGCATGCAAAGAGCACCTGCGGCAGAGAGCAGATATAATATATGATAATATACATTTCAAGGTGAGTTTAAAAAGAAGGGGTTTGGTAACATTAAGTCTTAGCTTCCGTGTACTCTTGAAGTTCTTATTTTTACTGCTTTACTGTAACATCTTTTCTATCAAGCTGCTAAAGACCTACTAAATGGGTACAAAATGAAGTCATTAGCAGAAACTTGTTTAAGGTCTCCACACACATATGTGCTCTTCAGGTAGCTGGCTGGGCAGTGCTGTGAGGCTCTTACTTGGAAGCTGGAGCAATAAATGTCATGTCAGGGGCCAACTGTCTGTAATCACAGTTAGCAGGTTGAACAGACTTGTGAAAATATTTTCTTTATGAGAAGGGAGACGCTGCACACTTTGCCACAGCAGAAGTTGCTAAACCTAATGTAATATGACAAGTCCTTTGGCAGCAAAAGCCACATTTAATAGACACACTGCCTGTGAAATGGGAAAGAAACAAAAGCTTTTTTTTCTGCACAAATGTCACCTCCTCTCTTTTGCAGTATCTCTCACCTTGTCCTGCTCCCACACCCTTTGTTTTCCAGGTGACATTGGCCACATGGCATGGCATCCTTGCACATCACTCCCAGCCATCTTCTCCTCCTGGTGCCCCAGGACCTGGCCTTTCTCCATCCAGAGCTCTGCTAGTGACGCCCGCCTTTGTGCCTAGAAATCCAGATGCTGAGGGGTGCTTATCTCCACTGGGAGGAAACCTGGTCATGGGCTGGGCCCTGGCATGTCCCAGCAGTTCCTCAGGGGTGCAGCAGCAGGGAGCCCCTGCTACCACAGAAAGGGCCATGGGCAGGGTACCTCTACCCCCTGCTATTGTCTGTGGCAGCCTCACGTGACAAAGTGTCTGTAGCACTTTGTGTAGCTGGTGTTGAGGTTCAGGGATCTTCAGGGGACTGCTGTGAGACAGGCAGGAGTCTGTCTGTCCTTTCGCTTTGCCAGCAGCACTGGTGGATGGCCAGGTGAGGCCAGGCTCTGGCACCCCACCACCATCTCAGCAGGGACATAACAGCACAGGCTCTCCTACTGCAAGTGTGGCTTTGGCTTGTCATCATAGGTGACCTGAATAGAAAGGGAGTCACCCTTGAGTCTCCCCTGGCTGGTGTCCAGCCACAGCAGTGTCCTCTCCTGCCTTGCACAGCACCAAGCACTAACACTGCTTTGCAGGCATACCAAGATTTCCTCACCTACTGGCCTGCAAGAGGGCATCCTTCAAAAAGGTGAACCAATGCTGTTTGCCTTGTGCAAACAAGAGCAGTGTGTGTATATACCACCAGGGCCTCTCTGGAGCTTTCCAATCTCGTCCTTCACTGCTCTGTCAGGTGGAGGAGGGTGGTGGAACGCAGCCTGAGTCAGATCTTTCTGCTTGCAGCCATGCCACAGTGTTTTGCACTGATGTAAATGATTACATGAAGTACAAGGCAGTGGAAAACCAGGCTCCTGAGAAGGCTTCTTATGAGATGGCCAATAGTCAACGATGGTGTGCAATGCACGTGCAACAACAGTAACAGTGAAATCAAAACTTCTACTTGCAAAACAGTTAACCACCAGTTTAAAAAGGAGGTTCCCATAAGAAAGTTTCCAGCAGCACCCAGGGCAGGTTTAATTCTGCAGTGCCTTTGCACAGAATCCAAAGTCAATCTTTTGAGCCAGAACATCTTCAGTATCGAGACATGCTGAGGGAAGGAACAAAAGGAGCCCATCAGGAAATGGGGTTCTGAGATTTCCCCTTCCTAAAAATTATTGTCAGCCTTTGTGATGACTCCCAGATATCCTTCTGAAGGCTTACAGGTAAGCAGAATGTTGGTCCACCTGCCATCCAGTTTTCCCTGTCTCTGCAGGACTTCTCTTCCCCTTGCTTTTTCAGCTCAAACGGGACAGACAGGGTGGATCACAGTAATTTTCTAATCTTTTTGCACTGAATGCCCAAGGACAAGATCTTAAAGAAAAGCATCAAAGAAACAAGAGCAAGTGAAGCATTTTAAATCTACTGCTCCCTTCCACAGCTCTTTTCAGCAATTTGGCTCCTGAGTAAGACGATGCCATTAGGAGGATAGGAACAAAGCATGTGTGAGGGCGTATGAAGGGAGGGAGGTCGAGAAACACACACCAGCAGGCTGCCAGGCTCACATGTCTTATTCTTGACTCATTCCCCAACACGTTGCTGCACACGAAAGGATGCAGTGACAGTGACTGGAAAAGCAAGGGTAGCATCCCTTGAACTGCAGAGCGTTTGTGAGTCACACTGGTGTGAGGGGTAGATGAGCTGACGTAGCAGTGAGGGTGTATATGCTCCATTTCTCTAAAGCTGTGGCAGGGAAAAGCAAGGAGTTGGAAAAGACTTCAGGCACAAGCGTTATAGGTGAGGAAAGTAATGGATTGGTGCTTGAGGTAAGAGTGTTTGTGTGACTTAGGAGGATGACTTCAGCATACCGAGGTGCAAAATTGCAAGCAACGTACATTTTCCCTCAAGTTTTAGTTTTTGCTATCTTTGTTTCAAAATCAGAATGCAGACCTTTCTGGCTTCCACTTTTCTCTGCAGGTGTTCATCAACTTTCAGATTCATTTCAGGTAGGATCAGAGCACATTGGACTGCCTCTACCTCACACCTATGCCACCATCTACAGGTCATTTGAAGGCCAGTGGTCTACAGGATTTGATGATAACACAGGGCAAGGTGGGTATCAGGGTATCTGCCAGCAGCCCCTCTGGAGTTTCAGTACATCAGTGGAAGCTGAAGCTAGGAATTGCAGGAAGAAATAAGTAAGTTTGAGCTGATTTGTATTTAAATCACACCAGCTTCCTTCATAGCATTATTTTTACCATCATGGCTTCTTAAGAGGCATTTAAACCTCTTCTCTCAGCTCACAGTTGCCCATTGGAAATGCCATTTTCCAAGTCACTCTCAATGTACAGGCAGATTTATAGCCCATGCTGCAGAGGAAGTATTTTTTGCTGACCCAGCTTTGCTTCTTAAAGCTCAAGTGGACCCTCAAAATATTGCACGTGCCGCACTGGCTAAAGCAATAGCACTAATGTGGCCATCTTAATATCTTGGAGAGCTGTATTGGTTTTACCATAAGAGTGACATTCATTTTAGATATAAATTCAGTACATAAATGTATAATAAATTGTTTAGTGATATTAGGGCAGTAACTTTTTTTTTTTTCTGAGCAAACCACCCAAATGACTGAACCAGTGTAGTTAATTAGAATCGATCTCACTTTTTAGCACCAGGAAGTGCATAATGGAAGATAAGATTGATTGTAACATTGGATCACTTCATTTAAAGACTGCTAATAGGCTAAAATGACAGAACCAATCTAAAATTATAATTTCAGAATCAATATAATTTTTATAACGTTGTCAAATCTAAAAAATTAATCTAAATTTATGCTGTGAAACTAGCAAATCCTTCCTAGCTATTATAATGAAATGAACTAACATTTTATTATATTACTTCTTTAAATAGAAAAAAGGCTTCTTTATTGGCATGGCATTGCAGCAGGCTAGATAACCAGGCTTTCAGTTTAGGAGGTATCTGCTCATTTCCTGCTTAGGGCAAGAGTAAAAATGGATTTTAACCCTCTTTCTTTCCTTCACAGACCCATTTTTCCACATTATTAAACCACGACAAAAACGTGGGAGCAGGGTTCATTTCAGAAGGAGAGATCAGGACTGGGGAGAGAGTAGCACTTCAGGAGAGAATTCAATTTTACTAACAAAGCTGTAGTAGAAATATGTGCCTCTTAGTTTGCTGTTGCTATCCCTACAGTGTCAGGAGAAAAGTAGACTCACCTTCTCTAGAGGAAAGAAAGGGACAGTGGTGGTAGCTTAAGGACAAATATTTTCATCTCCTTACGAATTTATTATGGGAGTAGGGCCTGATCAAAAATCACATTGCTAGTTTTGATAGAATCAAGTATTTTGGTGCATCCTGCCTCTGCAGAAGCCAAAACAAAAGCTGCTAGCATGGCTCCAGTGCACATGTCCTTCTCTCTCTTTGGTTTTTGTTTGTTTGGTTGTTTTTTTTCAGTAATAAGTTCTCTGAGGAACTTGTAGAGACTTATTTGCTCTAAGTTCATAACCACTGTTGTACACTGAGCCATATGGTGTTGAGTGGGCAGAAATCCTCCCCAGGTGCTTCCAGCTGCAGAGCTCACCCAGGGCTGTGGATCATGCCTCTTTCACCTAACCCCCGCGGCAGCAGCAGATCTCTCAGGAGCTTTAGCAGCCACATGATAAAGCAGCCTTGACCACTGCAGATCAGAGCTGTATGCACCCCTGAGTCCCTCCTGGAGTTCCTCATGTCCCTCCCATGGAGAGCTGGAAGTACTCCATGGGAAGACCAGAGCTACTGCTTTCCAATAACCTGTGAGTAGTATGTCAAACCATGGTCGGGGTACTGCCTTGCTGTGAATGATCTCTGTGTGATTTCTGACTGATGTTGACGTGGTTGACAACAGCCTTCTCTGCAACTATGTGCACTGTGCTGCCTTAGGATGTGACTGCTTTTTCCAGCAGTGATAGCCCTGTGCAGCCTTCTTCCTGCTCATGGTAAAGGCCAAAATAAGGGCAGCGTTTCCTTCTGAAAGCACAAGTACTGTTGAACTGCTCCCAGCACTGGCTGTTGTCACTCAAGACTGCACAGGAGTGAAGGCCCCAGTCTTGTTGAAATCAAGGGAGCCTTGGCATACATGTCAATCAGGCCAGGTCTGTGGTTTGACAACTCTGCCTTTAGTAGGGGGAATTAAGATGTGTCCAGAGAGGTTGGTTGGAAGGCCACCATCCCTCCTTCTCCAAAGAAGCTGCAGAACCCCCTTTCTGCAAAAGGGGATTGAGCCTGGAAAAGTAGAGCAGGACATCCTTGCAAAGTTCTCTTGCTCCTGCACACAAAAGCAGAGGCAACACGCAGGCAAACCCCCTCCTGACTTCGTTCTGCAGCACTGGGAGGTGAGGCTGAGCGTGCCTGAGAGGGACCTGCATGCAGGCACTGACCCTGGGATGGCAGCAATTATTGCAGGGAAGAGCGAGAGAACACGTGTACAGAGACCCCAAAGAGCACTTTGGAGAGCTTTGTGTTTCTTGGAGGTTTAATGTATTATAATCTGATTCGGCACAAGCCAGTCTGGGAATAAAAGAGAAATGCAGAAAGACTAATGATTTGAAGCGCAGGGGGAAGAGGAAAGAAAACAGCACTTTTAAGTGCATTTTTTCCCTTTTATGCAAGATCTGACTGGGGCCAGGCAGCGAGAGCAAAAAGCTTCTGTGAGTTAACACAAAAGTGAAACAGTACTTTGAAGAGGCTTTATTTGCTCCTTAGAGTCTTCTTTTGATTTTTAATATCTCTGAGACTTGTCAGGGAGAAAACAGACAAAGACATTAGATTCCAGGTCTTGAGCAAAGCTCAGGGACTTGAGACTTCCACAAAATGAAAGGATTTACAGCCTGGAAAAGTGAACAACCTTAGACTAAGTGCTGCACAATGTCAAACAGAAGCAAGTGGGTCCATCCGCAGTGGAGGTCTCTTGCGCTGGCTGGAGGAGGGCTTTAGGCTGATCCCAGCATACCCCTAAATTTCCAGCTGAACTTTTTCAGCTGGATTGAGAAGGAAAGTGAGTTGGGGAGAAGCCTGGCACCAGCCCCGAGCTGCTGCCTCCATTAACTCCAGCAGGCAGAAGCTGTCCCAGTGGTAGGCACACACAAATTACACTGGCTTTTCCAAAGCCGCCGCCTGAGCGCCTGCCTGGGCCCGTGGCCTCTGTCCAGGCCTCTGTGTCCAAACGCCAGCAGGGAAAGGGGACATGGAGGGATGTCCTGGCTCCACCAGCGTCACACTGGATGGGCTTTGGTTCAGCAAGCTCCTAGCTGAAAGTCTTGAAGTCATTTCAGCTTGCAAGGCAAGAAACCAAGCTTGGTTTTCACTCAAGGTCAACCTGACTTGATTATCTGAGTCTGTTTTAACTACGCAAAAGGAATAATTTCAGCTTCATTGAGTCCCTGTCTGCTTTCTGACAATTTCATCTATTTGTGACACTCGCCCACCTTCCACTGTTTTCAGCCAGAAGAAGATAATGCTAACAGTAAAGATGCTATAAAAAATAGAGCCTGAGGTAAATTTTGCCAAAAGCCAATTAGAGATTTGAAAACCAGATAGATGTTTCAAGCCAACTTGAAGCTTATCAAATTGAGTTTCTGGTGGTTCCAAAAGAGTGCAGAGACTGAACTGACTCTGAAATGTCCAGCAGATGCAGCCAGAGAGATGTGCAACTAGCTGAGACCCACTGCTGAAAAAGCATCGAGGTCTGCAAGAAGCCCACAGAGCACAGTGGCTGCAACAGAACATAAAACCCCAGTTGTCTGTTTGTGAACTGGGTCCCCGACTATGGAGGAAGCTGTCAGTCTTAGCAGCACCAGCTTCACTTGAAAGCAACCAGAGATCACTGCAGAGCGTTTAAAAGACAGACATCTATTTTCTGCATCATGAGGAGTTTTCCATTGATAGCTTCACGAAGAATGAGTTGCAGTACTCCAGCCTAGGGATTGCAAAAATGTTGGCATAGGCCTTGATTTGAGTCAAGCATGGGAAAACTTGGGTTTTCATAATCATGTGTGGAATTCATTTGTGATAAAACATAAAAGCAGCTTGTATTTCTAGGTTAAAAGTTACTAGAGCAAGTTGTGAATTTGTCCATATTTATTGCCTGATTTAGGACAAGGAAGTGACTGCCATGAAAAGAATGTGCAGGGAATATGTTGGGAGGGTTAGCTATTTTTAAGACATTGGTTTCTGCTGAGTGTGGGTCCTATGGTCACTACTTGATGTGCAGGACTGCCACCATTCTTCCCAGCGAGGACTCCCACACATATCCTGTTTTTCACATTTCTGCAAGAACATCTGCTTGCGGTTCCTCTGGTGGATTTTGAAAAGACAAAAGTCACTCATTATGGGACTTTCCATCATGTGCTAAAACCCAGGATTGCCCACCCCAGGAGAACACTGAGTGGCTTTGACCATCCAGAGCACTTGGATGTATCTACTAGACATTACCTTTCTGAAGGTGGAAACTGAGGCAAGGATAAGGGATTAAATGCCCTTTTCTCATAATGAAAGAAAAGTGACAACTTTTGAGGCATCATGAAAAATACACCATCTTTTCCAGCAGAGGCACCAGAGGGAGAAAACATGAAAGATGATGGCTACTCCAGCCCACCCATCATGCTACTAGCAAGCTTTGAACTTCTGCTCATGCCCTGATGACCACTTACAAATATATGTATTAGGAATATCAGGAACTGAAGCCAAAGTTCAAAACACTCTTTGTTATTCTTCCTCTTTTTATTTTCTTTTCCTTTTTCCCACTCAGAAATGCCCATGTTTTCCTTTTAAAGTATATAGTATATATGCATGGGAAGGAGAAAACATTTATGAAGAGAGCAGCGAAGAGAGCAGGAGTCCTCCTTCCTTACAGTGATCCATCAACTCTAGCTAGGAAGATGATCCAGGGTTAAAAAGCATCATAATCCCAGTTGTTATTGTATACAGTTGATGTAACGATCATTTCTCTGTGGAAGAAAAGGGTTCACTCTTGTCCTGGTTTTGGTGGGACAGAATCCCAGCCAGCCATGGTCTGCAGGCTGTTAGCAGTTTGGAGTCAGCCAGGGCAGCTGACCCCAGTTGGCTACAGGTGGATCCCAGACCATGAACATCATGCTCAGTATAGAAGGGAAGTTTGCTGAGCATGGAGGCTTTTGTTCCTCCTCTCCAATCTTTTTCTCCTGCTTTTCTCCATCCCTGAAGAGGCTTGCTTACCATTCTGCTCCTGAGGAAGCTTTCCTGTTTATTGTGATCATTGTACGTTCACTGGGCTGAGTATTACTATAAATACTTTATGTTTGCATTGGTTTTGCTGTTTCATTTCAACCCATGGGTGTGTTCTTTTCCCAGTTCCCCTTCTACGCCGGTGAGGGGTCATTGTGTGATGGAGCAACTGCTATAGTTTATCTCTGGGTTTGAGCTGAACCTAGACAACTCTCTAGGCCACCTGCTTCAGAGAAAAAAAACCCACACTTCATGCTCCTGAATTCAGCAAAGAGTCGGTAAGCATTTGTACCTCTGGTCTGACTGGCAGACTGAACAACACTGGCAGGGTATGAGCTGGCCCCAGCCCATGTATCAAGATCAGGGGGTCTCAACATCTGCTTTACAGCTGTCCTCTGATGCAAGAGAAAGAGGAGTCACTTCAGGGTCCTATGAAGCAATCGAGAGTGTTCATGGCCAGTTTTCTCTTACAATGCATTTAACTGGTGGGGGAAAAATTATTTTTAAAACCTACAACCTCCTGCATGTGTGTATGTTTTATTTTCAACATGGATAGAACTTCTCATCCAAACTAGAAAGAGAGCCTCTTACAAGATAAGAGCTTGAGGTGTTCACTTGAAGCAGTGACTTGAGTCTCACTCTTATATGTTGGGAATATGGATCTGAAACACTAAGTGGCTGGTTATTCTCCAGTGGATATATCAGTTCTTCAATTCTGAAGATTTTGAAATGGCAGGAGAGTCTCTAGTTGTCACAAATGAAAGCTTTTACAAGGCATGGGTTGGTTCTGCTGGGTAACAAGGACCCTACCTTCTTTCTTCTGTATTTTATTAAATCTCAAGATGGTTTTGTGATGGCTGCACTGTTCTCCCACACCTCTTGTTTTGATAGTTTGAAATCTGTTTGTGATCTTCAAAGTGATAACTTGTTTCCTGAAGGCTTTTATTAACCATAAGAATGCAACAAGCAGCTAGGCATGAAGGCCTGGTGTATTGAATTTGAAGTGAGATGTTTTTAGAAGTGCCAGTGACTTGCAGAGACCTTCACTGGTTTAGTGAAGATTTAGGAAAGATGACTTTCCTAAATCTTGGTATTTTCTGTCCCAGGCTGAGTATCTATCAGGAAGAAGAGCGTGAGTGGTGGGCGTGTGTGAGCCTCATGAGTTTCAACAATGCAAGATCCTGCACCTGGGCTGGGGCAATCCTTGATTCCAATACAGGCTGGGAGATCACAGGACTAAGAGAACCCTATGAAGAAGTACTGAGGGGTACTGATGGATGAGAAGCTGGACATGAGCTGGTAGTGTGCACTCGCAGCCTGGAAGGCCGGTCATATCCTGGGCTGCACCAAAGAAAGTGTGACCAGCAGGTCAAAGTGAGTGATTCTGCCCTGCTCTGGTGGGACCTCACCTGCAGCACTGTCCAGCTCTGGAGTCCTCAGCACAAGGAGGATTATGAATCTGTTGGAGTGGGTCCATAGGAGGGCCACAGAAATGATCAGAGGACTGGAACTTCTTTCCTATGGGGACACGCTAAGAGACCTTATTGCAACCTTAAAGAGGGCCTACAGGAAAGATGTGGACAGACTTGGCAAGGCTTGTTGTGACAAGACCAGGGCTGATGGTTTTAAACTAAAAGTGGCTAGACTTAGGCTGGGTATAGGAGGAATATTTTACAGGGGTGGTGGTGAAACACTGGAACAGATTGCCAGGAAGGTGGCAGATGCCCCGTTCCTGGACACATTCCAGGCCAGGTTGGATTGATGTAGCTAAACATGCCCCTGCTCACTGCAGGAGGGTTGCACTAGGTGACCTTTAAAGGTCCCTTCCAACCCAAACCATTCTGTGATTCTGTATGTTTTAGTCAAGCAGAAAAGAGCACAATAATGCAAAACCTCTGCTGTGTAACACCCAGAAGATGGGATCAGAGATTTCTGCATCCCTCAGCCTTGCCTTTGGGGGTGCAGGGGTCTCCATGCATATGTGGCAGGAAAAGGCAGGGGAGTGCTGCTGATGCCCTGCACTGATGATCAGTGAGTTCAGGGTGTGCCTGAGGTGGTGGGGACACGTCTGCACTGCTCCATGTGCTTCCATGCACACTAAGTAACAGCACAGCAGCTCCAGGTGCTCGGACGCTCACCTCAAAGTCTATGCAATGATACAAGGACAGGGTCTGTGCTGATATTGAGTTAACTTTTTCTTCCCATGTCTTCTCCTCTGTATGCCCTCACAGAGAGCTTCTCTTCTGGGTGTTAAGGAAGCACAAGGAGGACAGCAAACCAGAAGGAAACTCCTGGCTTAGCAAGACCAGCTTTGTCCTCTCATCCCATCCATAAACGTGCCAAGGAAAGAGTTAAATGATCCTGAAAATACTGCCAGGGAGAGGTGCTTGTGGAATCTAAGCCACGTTTAAGAAGGCAGGGGGTAATTAGGGCAGTTGTTTTTTAATTATCACTGAAGTCAGTCCTTGCAAGGCCCCCAGCCATATCCAGGTTAATGGTCACCAGTGTATGCCGAGTCAGCAAAACCCTGGTGCTCGCCTGCACCAGGGGCTCCTCATCAGCTGAGCCCAGCTCTTTTTGCTGGATGTGTCAAACTTCTCTCTGAAGCCAGGATGATTAAAAGAGAGAAGCAATCTAAGGCTTTAATCAAGCTTGCAGGAACACACCTTCCAGATTTTGTGAGGCGAGGTGTTTGTTCCCTCCTGTCCTCTGGCATGGTAGCAGCGTCATGAAAGGCTGCATATTTTTCTGTTAGCAGCTCAACCACTTAATTCTTAAGTTCCTTCAGAGCTCTCAGATGTATGCCATCTGGTCATGGTGACTTGTTGCTCTTTAATTTGTGAATTTGTTCCAGCATTTCCAGTTTTGACACCTCAATCTCTGACAGAGTCTCCTCTTCATTACTTGAAAAGAATAGCTCAGAGGGCTGTCTCTCTCTCTCCTTTTTTGCACACATTTTCTTGTAGCTTCTTTCATTAATATAATTTTAACTTAAAGTAGGATTTATAGCTTTTCTCAAATACGCCACATCTCCACCTCCTACCCATCCTGCAATATTTTATTGTGCTATAGTTTTATTAAATGAAAACACATCTGAAAACTATGTGGAACCTGTGCAGACAGGTAACCAGTGCCTTTTCTACCTCACAAAAAGGCCTGAAAGTGAGTTCAAAGAAACATCTATCACATCCATCAAAGAGATACAATTAGTTCTCAGAAAACAGGGAGCTGGGCAGCCTATTTAAACACATCTCGAGTGCCTCTTCATGGCCCAATGTTGTTTATTTATGTATCATAAATAATATCTATTATTTATGCTCTATTTGCATTTCAGGTTTTCAGGGAAGTTGAGTTTCCATTGTAACATGCACTCTACAAGCATATAGTTGGAGGCAATTCCTCCTCTGAGGAATTTGCAAATAGAGAAGACAAATGACTCAGAACAGACAACATGTGAAGAAGTTGTCAGAGTGTCTATATAGTTACATTTCTAATCAATTTTCCTTTTATATACAGTGTCCTTCACCCCAGTGTTTCTCCAGACATCTATTCCCACCTACCCTCACCAGGAA
The DNA here is from genome assembly GCF_000691845.1 of Merops nubicus. Lineage (NCBI taxonomy): Eukaryota > Metazoa > Chordata > Aves > Coraciiformes > Meropidae > Merops > Merops nubicus. The sequence continues at coordinate 59,564 of NW_008623573.1, read as the reverse complement.
TTCCCCATGTGTATTGTTTCCATCCTTTCCCCACTGCAGGAAGATGTGACAGCAAAAACCTTGGCAGTGTGGCATGCTAACCCATGCCAGCCTTTTTTTCCTCTTCTTGGAGGACTGAAACAGATTTCCAGAGGCATCTTTGCTGGTGAGGCTTGGGGCAGGAGGCTCACCTGGCTTGGTACCTTCTTTCTCCCCCACGAAGTGGGGATGGCATGATGACTGCATTGTCCTAGCAGCAGAGACCACTGCTGGAAAGCCTCCTTTGCCTTCCAGCCATGGAGGTGGAGAAGGAAGGGCTGCTCCTCCACCCCTCTCTGTACTTTCAAACAGCAGGGAACTTTCCTGCAGTGCCCTTTGTAAACCTTGGAAATGGACTGGCTGGGCAGAGTGGCTTTGAAAGAGTGACTATGGGTGGGCATGGAAAGGGCAGAAACTCAAACCTGCTCCTCACTTCTTTATTAAATCTAGGATATGATAGAAGTACGCTCCCCTCCTGACAAAGTCTGAGGGTCTCTAGTGACATTTATGTCACTGGAAAGGCATATAATAAGTACACTGTGGTTTAATTTTATCTTAATGAAACAATATACATATAAAACTATCCATTAAATATAAAACAGCGAAGTAATTTGCAAATTTTCCTACGGCATAATAAATTAAGCATGGAGAGCACTAAGGAATGCAATTTGCAGTCATTTATAATGCAGTGTTTTATGTTAATAATTCAAAATCACATGCTATTTGGAGACACTTCTAATTAATGTATTTATGAAATTGTGAACTGTGACTGTTTTGGTTCCATTTAGCTAAACATTTCAACAGAATGCGCTCGCTGTTGTTTTGTGTTTGCTTAATGGCACCAGCAAGCATCACATGTACAACTGGGGAAAGCTGGGGGTGAGATCTGTTGCAGCTATTTTTGTGGGTATGGGCACTGCATACGTGCACACATTTACAATCCTGATCTCACCGAGGAGAAGAAAGTTCTGCAGTAATTTGAGAATGAAATAAGGAAAGGAAAGTTTTTTATGGATGAATAATTAATCGCAAGAAAAGTTCAGTACCTTCCTAAAGAATTGCTAAAATATTCAGTACTTTTCACACAGCAGATCTGTATACACTGACATTTCTCCTGACTGGTTAATTATGACTGATATAGCTCATAAATTTGTATTCATATTTTTATTTTTATATTATTCAGCCTTTTCATTAAGTATTTGTCATGCTGCTTCTTAATCAGAACGTTACGGAGAACGTCACGATTCCCCAGAAAGCTATCCTCCTGAGAGGAGACTTAAAGGGATTTGGGGGTATTTTGAAATTTCAAGTACATTTTAAGAAAAAAATCCCACACGTATCACAATTTGTAGTGATTTATTACACATCAAGGCCCTGATTCTGAAAGTGCCTAGAAATGAATTGGCTTCTAGGCATATGCAGAACCAGATGCTAATAGTACTCTGTTGTAGCTCTGCACAGGAAAGCTCTTGAAATAATTTTCTACTAACAATCTGTTTCTCACAGGAAAGAAAAAAAAGAGAAACCTGAAACTCCCCAAATCCACAGTAAAGAGGTCCAAGGCACTCTGTGCAGCCCCTTTCACCTTCCAAAACCATTTTGAGAAGTCAATGGGATGCTGAAGCAAAATTGTCATTTCTCCTGGTGATTTCAAAGCTCACTTGCAGATCAGGAACTCCGTGTTGAATGTTTTATTTCACTACTGTGCTTTCTGTATGGTGGTTGGTTTTTTCTTTCTTGGTTGCTTGCCTTTTATTTCCTTTTTGGTTTTTTTTTTTTTTTGTTTGTTTGTTTGTTTGTTTGTTTGTTTGTTTGTTTTTTTGTGCCTGGGACAATATGTATATGGCTGGGAAAATAGTTTTAAAGTTCTCATGGCCTTTAGCTGTGGTCTTGGAGATTGACCAATGTAATCATTAGACTGAGAATTAAAGCCGGATTTTGACCACTTTGTGTGATTTATGTTTTAAACAATGTAGGAACTGTTATGATTTAGGAGGCAACATGAGTGTCTAGGACCCAGCTCCCTGTTAATTGCCATTGTCTGAGGTGCTCTATTGAGTCTTTTTATTTCCTTGGTATCAAATAGCAAATATTGGCAACACATTAGAATAGCTGAGTGATTACCTTTAATAAACTACTTCTTCCTTAAATGAAAAACATGACTATATCTTCTACATTTTTTCAGTTTTGTCCAGTATGAAAGCATTCAGAAAATGTCCCATGTTTTTATATACGTCTACTTCTGTTTCTAGTCCCAGACTAAACTGGAATTGCAAGGAATTGGTGAACATAAAGATTCATATTTGGGTCATATTTTAGGTGAGTTGCTTGATTTGAATGTCATTTCTTGCTGGATTTTTGGCTAGAATTTGTTTTTCACTAAATGAGATAGATTTGTGGGAGATGCCATAAAAGAGGCTCAGATGTTTAGGTGAAAATTTTATCCAAGCTATGTTCTTTAAGAATATCTCTTGGTTTTGGGTTGTGGGGTTTTTGTTTGTTTGTTTTATTTAATATATACATGTCACAGGGATCTAAAGTGTTAGAAATGTCTGTGGTGCATCAGTACAGGATGCAAGCTGATGCATCTTGGAAATACACTGTGAGATGGGGCATATGGAATTGATCTTCTGTGGACTTTGCTAACTAATCAGTTACCACCTACTTGTCAATGACCATGGTGGTCTGGATACAACGATCCAGCTTTATTTTGAGCCTTATGCTCCTGCTCCCAGGTTTCTGTCTCAATCTGAGTTTTATGGTTTGTGCCCATCTCTAAAATTAATTTACAGTAACAGAGAGGGAAAGTGTCTTTGCTATTTTGTTTTGGTCTTTTTTTTTCCAGCTTGAACAGAACATTTTCACCTTCTTGTGAGGCATGGTGGCTGCTTACAGCTTCTCTTTCAGCCCTGTGGTGTTTCAGCATTCGGAAGACTATGGAAGGCTTGTTTTAAAAATCCTTTCTCCAGTAGTGGGAAAATTGCAAAACTTGGGAACATGTGCACTTTTCTTTTTCTTTTAATTATTTTGGCATGATTTATAGAACTAGATCTACAGCTGCCTGTGGTTACATGCTATTCATTAAAGGTATTGTAAAACAAAGCAAGCCCAAAACACAGATTCTAACAGCTTTGCTCAAAGCAATGTTGTCATTTTTGATGGTAAGTTTGTCTGAAAATTATTGTTTTCGTTTTTAACATATACAGGCATAAATCAAGAGTAACCATATCAAAGTCAGTTCAGTAACAATTGCTGGGTGAGATTAGACATCTGTACCTTTTACAATTTGTAAATAGCATCATGATGCTTTGTCTCACTTCTCTATTATCAGGAGGAAGGAGTCATTGGTGTGCCTGAATGTAGGTACTTCAACACGTACCAAACAAGACTTAAATTAACCACCATGTTCAGAAAAGAACAACAAACTCAGGCACATTAAACAAGGATGTCTTAGCAATTCCACCATGTGGCATGTGAGGATTATTTTTCAAATGAACATTAGGGACCTTCAGTGTGGTTGTAATTGATAATTGTGTTGGTTGATCTGAAAATTCAGCGGAGGAGCCACCATTCCTTGGCATTCTAATTATCTTATAGGATTTTTATTTGGTGATGTATGTAGAATTCATCAGTCACAGTTATTCTTGTAGAAACTGTGGTCTTTTTCTGAGAGCCCTGTTCCTTTACCATGGCCTTGATTTGACATAGTTTTTAAAAATGGAAGGCTGGTTTTAATGTTTTTCTTTATTATTTTTTTTTAATCTTCAAAGATACCAAACTAATGTGCTTGAAGAGCACCAAAGACAGACAAGAAAACAAAGACTGCAGAGCTCCTTAATAAAGAAGAAGTGATATATTTTTATTCCTTTTTAATGTCTACTACCCTATATCCTGGGGATAACTGTACTTAGGTATCAAACTGTAAATAGGTACTAGTTGAGGTAAATACACCATTTCTTTATATTTAAACAAAAACTTTACAAGTAAAATCCTCGTCCTTCCTCTTCCCCTTAGGCAGTTAGAGGACATGCCTATCCTTGTTTCTGGTTCTGCCCAGAACTATAATTTGGATAGACAAGATACTCTGGAAGGAGAAAAAATGTACAGGCATACACCAGAGATGGAGTACGTGGAAAAAAAGGTAAGAAATACTGCAAACCTCTCTGAAACAGAGAACTCTTTGGTGCAGGACAAATCCTGGGAAAGCTAAAGCCTTGGGTCTCTGAACTGCCTGGAGACTGGAGAAGGAGCAGAAAGTCTGTGTCTCTTCTGTTGCAGGAGCTCAGAAAATCCCTAAATGAGGGAAGAAATTGAGAGATTTTGGTACATAGTTACCACAAAAGGTTAAATTAATGAATCAGTAAAAGGAAATTCAGCACCTGCCGCAGCGTCAGGTTGGTAAGAGGCAATGGATTTTGCCACAGAGCTTAATCCAGCTCCCACTGAGTTCCCTGGGAACTGAATTCAGCCTTTTCAAGTCAGAGCAAAGGGAGTTTTTCAAGCTGTTTGGAATATTTTTATTGCCACGAACAAAGCTGTGGGGTAAGACATGAGCACACAAACAAAAAAACCCCACCCCAGATGCAGTAATTACCAGCAGCGTACAGAGTTGTCTAGCAGCAGGCAACAACAACAAAAATCCACGTCCTCTGCTGAATTGTTGAGCACTCATCTCAGCAGAGTTTGTGACCCTGTTACATCTGCTTGCCACATACATTGTGCGAAGGCTCTTGGCTAGACCAAAAGTTTTGGGAAAACAGATTTCCAGTGCCCTGTTTTTAATATTCTTGCATGGAGAAGTTGGGAAATCTGAGGAGTGGTTATATGGGCCAAATTTTGTGAGATGAGTCTCCACGGGCCACACTGAAGATGCTGGGACCTGGACTGTGGTTTCTCCTTCCTAGGAGCACAGGGAGAGTTTAGCAGACCTACTTTACAGCAGGCACAGCATTTGAAAAGAAAATGTTAGTTAAATGATGTTTTCCACATGCCATTTAGGCAGCAGTGCACTTGAGAAAAAAATATCTTTGAGACCATTAAGCAAACTGAAAAAATGGGGAAAAATCACTGAGCTGATGACCCACCCTGGGTGATGTATCCATCTCTTTCCCCATTGCTTGGTTAAACTCAACTTGTAGTACCTGTTTTTCAATGATCTCTCTCTTTCTCTCTTACCTGTGATTTCATGGTTTTCGAGTCTAACTTATGCTGGGAGTTAACATCAGTGCTGCCCAACACTTCTGCAACCTGAATCCAAAGGGTAGGGGAAAAGGCTTCTGGTGGAGGCACTTTTTAGGCAGCACAGGGGGTTAACAGCTACTGGAGACTCAAATGAGATAACGGAATAATCTTGGGCAATCCTAAAGAGAAACCAGGCTGGACAGGAAAAATACAAAACAACCCCAAACAACCAACTTTCCTCTCTCTAGGGCATTTATACTGCCAAGGAACTTATTTTGTGTCCATCTATGATGTGACCGTGTTGTGAAATGTAGCTCACTTGCTAAACATTGTTTTGATATGTTGTTTGGCACAAGGGGAAAGAGAAATGGACTGCATTCAATCTCTATTAAAGCAGAGAGATGTCTTCCACAGAATTTATTTTCAGGAGCTTTGCTCTAACTTCATTTTCTTATTAGCAGAAATTGCTGGTGAGACAGTTTTAGCAATGATGCTAAATGCGTTCATGGAAAAGATGTGTCTGTCTGTGCTCCATGAATTGCCTACTGTTGTGTCAGCTCAGAGAGAACAGATCTTTACTATGGGATTTGGGGATCTGGGATTAGGTCCCAGTGATAATTCACGTGGGAAAAATGTTAGAATGTATGTAATTACAAATTTAGACAAATATAAGGGAAGACAGCAAGAAAGCATAACAGGTATGTGGAGTTGCAGGAAAAAGAATTTGTAAGCTGCAAAAAAATTCTGATATTGATATTTGTGACTGTCGAAAATTGAGAACAAAAAAAACTGGGAAATTGAGCTTTTGGGGAATCAAGAGTCCAAAAGAATTATCCTGGAAATGTGCTTTTGGGGCATTTTTTATGTTATCAGGAAACAAACCGAGAGATCAATTAAATTAAACTGATCCAAACCACAGTGGGTCACCAGAACAGCCCGTTTTCTGATCACGGTAGGGTGAAGCTGGATATGGGGACCATCATGCTCCTACTTTTCTCCCAAAGGCCTATTTGGGCTTCAACTCTCATAACACATCTGTAGGGACACAGTGCCCATGACAAATCCTCTCCCTGAAGGAGAAGGCTGTGGAGCATCACAGGAGCCATCGGCTTTTGAGAGGCAACGTGCCACTAAAAGGCAGTTGGGTTTAAGCTGGAATTGCAGCAGAATGAATGGCTTAGGTCAGCCCAGCAATCTGAGGAATTCTGATCTGGAACAAGTCCAATCAACAGAAAGTCTTTAATGATGATATATGTGGCAGAAAAAAAAAATTAAAAAAAGGCAAAAAACAGAGAATTTTTTTTCAAAAATAAGAACAAAATTATCTAGAAAAAATGTAAGTATTGTGGAAACTGCATTTGTCATGCAAAAGTCACTCTGGGGAACTGGGCAAGATATCACTGTAGGTCTCTTCCAAATGAAATATTCTATTTTATCATGTTACTAAGCCACTGTCTTGGTAGTCTTCAGGATATTACGTCCTAACTTCCAGGAATCTGGCAGTGCAGCTTTAACTCTCATGGAGATGGTCTTTTTTCCCCACTCACTCTCCTCTGTGTGTTATATACTGCACAGGCTGGGGAGTGCTGTATCTTTAGAGAAGCACCTGTTTAAAAGTCTCGAGGAGTACGTGTAGAGAACCTGGGCATCACACAGACTGCACTATTTAGGCTGAAAAAAAGTCCTGTAAGATGCTGCCTTATCCTACAGCCTTTTCTCTAAACCTTCTCCTGAATTTCTTTAATTTGAGCCAGTGCCTTTCAACAGCTCCTTAATAACACTGGGTTTATGCATGTTTCTGTATAAATAGAATGTACAGGACCACATTCCACTTGTGTTTCTGTTTGTGCATCCCTGTCTCCAATAACTTTTTCTCATTTCAAGCAAATTTGACACAGGAGGAGAATTTTCTAGGTATTTCCCAACTGGTTTGTCAGATGTGACATAACAAACATGGAGTTTCACAGAACATGATAGATGGACGTGTTGTGGTGGCTCATTGGCAAGATTATGCCATTGCTGTTTACTCAGTAGTACCCTAATTTTCTCATTCCTTCCTGCCTTTAAAAAAAAACAGGAGCAGCTGCTGCCAGGAAAGGAAACTGCAGGAACTAGAGAGACACACATGAGGGAGTGCAAAGACACAGGTTTTCACTGCTGATGACCTTGGCTTCTAGCACATCCCATGATCAGAGGAATTGCTTCTAGAGCTGGAAGGCATCACATTTTGGGCTCAGGGAAAGGAAAATTAATCTGCCCTGCTTAAGAAACTGAGTGAGAAATTGGTGAATTTCTGTTTACGGTTACTGCAAACTCATGTGAAGAAAAGTACTTTGGGGAGTTATTTTATTCATTTAAAAAAAAAGGATCTAGTGCTCCATAGCTATTAGAGGGATGCAGGTCAGTCTCTGTTTTGTTTCCTCTTCTGCTCTCTGCTGTTTCACACACTCTTGGAAGTGTTTTGCTCTGTGTCTTTACTTGGAGTGTTGCTCTTGGTTTTACCACTCTCTAGGTAGAGCACTTCTCAGGAGTGGTATGATAGAATGATTTACCCCAGTGTGGTTTCCTCTCCATCCACCTAATAGTCAAGAATAACACCTAGTCAGGTGACTCAAGTGACTGGTGCTCTTTCTGTTAGCTGCGCAGTAGCATTAGCAGCTGTGTGTAAAACTTTCCAGCTTCTTTGGAAATCTAACCCAATGGGTGGAAGATATTGCTAAAAATGGAGAGTTAAAGTAAATAAAACCAAATCCTCAAGAAGTCCTGTCTGCCTGTTTGTGGTGGTGATCTTTGCATAGACTCAGGAAAACTCTTCGTAGCTGATTTGGTCTTTGATACATCTGTGCACAAACTGAGTTGGAAAACTACTAAATAAGACTGACAGGTATTGACACTTCTGCTAACTGTGTTATCAGGCAACAGAGGTAGCAGGAGGAGGTGAAGAGTCACAGCCCAGGAACATCCTCCAGAGCTGCTCATGTCTGAGGCTGGTATGTAAAATTCCACCTGTCCATTCACAGGATGCTCCTTTGCCATCACATATTTTTCCTTCTTCCCTAATTTACCTTCTCTTATCTGCTCATGTTGCCTTTCCATTTTTCATTATGCTTTTTTTCTGTTTTTCTCCTGCCTATTTTTTTGTTTTGTTCCCATTTTCACAGCTGGGGGATGAGAATCCGATAACTTCCCATTTGAACACTTGCTCTGTGATATTTGAATCCATGAGGAACCACAAAAATTAAATGTGTCCATTTCCTGATGCTTTTAATTTGGATTCTTTCTGCACATCCCCAAGGACAGTGAAGACTAAACGCAGTATGGCCAAACTTAAATATTTAGGTTCATTAAGAGACAATCAGAAATCGCCTATAAAGTTGTTTCCTAATGGAAATATCTCTGGGGAAGGTTGTTGGGGAATGATGTTTCTTTCATGTGGTAGACAAGTAACACGTACGAAATTAAGTACTGCATATATTAGCAGCTGATTTCTGTAAAGGACAATTCCTGCATGCTGTTCTACACCACTGCATGAATTATCCATGAATACTGAATGGGTTTTGTAGAGGAAATACGTAAAAGCATGAAAGAGAGCACCTCTGCTGCAAGCTGAACTGTGCAGTTTAGGAAACAATGGGGAAAAGAAAGTTCTTTTCCAACTAGAATTGTGGAATAAATAAGAGGCTATTGCCATGCAAGTTTATGAGCTAAAAGGGAGAGGAAAAACTTTACATGCAGCAGGAAACAGCAGCTATTTTTAAAGCTTTTAATAACCTTTTGGCCAAGAATAAGACTCTGCTTCTATTTCCATGGCCTATATAAAGTCACAATGACCACAGTTGGCTATGCTGGGTGCTTCAGTTTCAATGAAAAAAAAAAAAAATGAGGCAGTATATTTTCTTTTTCCATCCTGGATTTTTTTTTCCTAATCATTACCAATCGACTCACTGCTATGAACTGTTATATATTGTGTTCTTAGGATTTAGCCAGCTAGAAAAAAATTAGATAGTAACTGTGGTAAAGAGGAATTGCACCTCTCCTGCAGATGTGGGTGCTCTGCAGTGTTTGTGGGGGTGCTCTGGGCAGTGCCTACACACCCCACTTTCCCTTGGAAGGAAATCTGGGGGTTAAGCAGGGAAAGAACTGCAATAGCCTCCAAGAGGCCAGGTCTGTGGGGAGCCTGGTGGGTCATACCTGTCCCACAGTGCAGGCACAGATACTTAGGTGGAGTAGGTTCAGAGTGTGTGCATCCATGCCAGCTGATTCCAGGAAAGGATGCTCAAATAGCTACATTGTTGTGCCAGTTAAAGAGCTGAACCAAGAGGAACCAAGAATAAGGCATTCTCCTAGGTGGAGTTCCTTCCTTCTCATCCAGAAGTCTCTCTGAGGGGAACGAGTGAAAAAAGAACGAGGAAAAATTAAAAAAAAACAAAAAACAAACAAACAAACAAAAAAAAAACACCAAAAAAAAACACAAAAAAACCCCACCCAAACCAACCAGTCTTTGCACAATGATGCAGAGCCTGGACTGTGAGAAGGTAAGTGAATGAGAGACTGAACTGTGTTCATTACTCACAGAGTGAAGCAAGCCTGGTATCTTCTGGTGCCTGCTTTAGTGAAGAAAGGTTAGAGCTCATTCACTCTGTCTTGTTGCACACTGTACTCATTTCAGCTGTCTCCAGCTGAGGCAAGGCATTTGAGTAATATGAATAGAGGCTCTTCTCCTGTGAGCAATTATATGTGGGTTTAAAGTATCTGTAAGCCTCTAATGGCCTTACAAATTTATTTTTTTTTCTCAGCTTTCTATGTTATAGCAGCTATTTTATAACAAGAATATTCTGTATGTGCACAAGGTGTAACCCCTTTTTGATATATGCAACTGTTTTCAAGATTTCTCATTAATTAATATTACACAGGCTTGTTTCAGAATAAAATCTTTGTCTTCTTTCTGGGTGTACATATTTTTATAAGGCAGAAGGGTTTTTTTCTTTCCCCCTACTGTACTTTTCCTATGGCTTTCATCTCATTTGCTTTATTCAGACCTTAGGTCAAAGAATTTTTGCATTTAATATATGTATCCTAATGGGGGCTTTAAGCACATTTTTCAATCTGAGAATTTAGAAGGGCACCTCTGTTTGATGTGTGGAGATGTGTGCCTGCAAAGTCTCAGCCTGAATCATTCAAACCTGCAGGCCTTACGCTTGTGATCACACAGCCAGCTAATTTGTGCATGTACCTATTGTTCCTTTTGATTCCAGAAGCTGAGGGAATTTGATGTCTGGATACACTCTTCGGGACCAAGCTGGAGGAACTCAGGCTTTGCAAACACTGCCCTTGGTTCACACAAAGTTGTCAAATGGCAAAATGCAAGTGCCCTGTTCTTCTACTCTCTTTTAGGTGTCACCGTGGCACAGTGATATCCCTCCCTTTCCTGTAGCAGCACCCTAACCATGCTTTTAGAAGAGCTGAAGTCTTTTAGACCAGTGAGTTGTGTCTTTCTAACACCCAGGGAGCACTAGCTCCTGTCCTTCAACCAAAAGCAAACCAAATTCCTCCTTGTAATTAAGGTTGAACACAGAGTCAATATTTCCACCCCATCTGTGTTATAATATTATAATGCAAGACATCATTGTGTGCTCACCAGTGTTTCCCAAGCACAAATACTTGGCTTGCTCAGCTCATCTTCCCTCAGCACAGAAAGGCTGGGCTGTAGGCACCTCTCCCTGGCTATAACTGTGCCATGCCATGTGGTGCAAAATGGCTCCTGCCAGCAAGGCTGCAAACCTGCTTTGTCTTGTAGAGAAGCACTTTTGTAAGAGGTGTGATAAATTGTCTTGTCACACTTTGGATTAAACTATTGATTTACCAACACCCTTTGTATGTTGACCCAAGAAAACACAGTGGATGCTATTTAGAATATTACAAACCCTCTGCCATATGCATGTTGTCTAGCCTACACTTCAACCCTATCACCTTTCAGCAGATTGCTTTAGACAAGAGATCTCATGGGCAGGGAATCTGCAATGCATATAAGCTTCCTTGCTCATTTAATACAAGAGAGTCCTAGACACTGACCTTGTCTATAGCTTCCAGCTTGGCAGGCCTGTAACACCACAAAGACCTGCAAATCCCTTTTTAACAAGGCTACCTGAACCTGATGGCCCAGGTCCAAGCAGAAGAAAAGCTGAAGATGTCCAACAGATCAGTTGCCTATACTGCTAAGTAGAAAATTGTCTGACGCTGCACATACTGGGGTCTGCTTACATGGTTCAGTACCAGCTCCTGCCGTAGTAGTGTGCCTGTTGTCAGTCCCCAAAACACTATATGCATTATTTAATTAGTGGACTGTGGAAGGGTGTTTTGCATGGTCGAGGTGGAACTGCAACTATTTACCCATGATGTCTCACAATTCAAACCAAAATGCATACTCCATCAGTGTGGATTTTGGTTTTAATTGTTTGACATAGACAACAGTTTGGCTTTGGCCAGAGAGGTTAGAAGAAGTCTCCAGGTAAATGAGGATGAGTCTCTTTATCAGTGTGATTGCATCATGATGAAAAAGTGCGTGAGTTAAAAAGCTGTTTGGTGTGCATGTGGGAAAAGGAACGTGTGGGGCTTCCCCCAAACTTGTTTCTATGATCCTAGCAAAGAACAGAGGGGACCTGGATGTGGAAGGACACACAGTGAGGATTGCGAGCTCCTGGGCACAGTGTGACATGCTGATTTCCTGAAGGAATTTGTTGCTTCACAATTGCAGCCTTCCCTTAGCCGAGATCAGCATTTCCAGTTGCTTCAGCACACGCAGGACTCATCCCATTGCAGTTGATACTTCTGGGCTTTTCAGTTGTTTTCAGAACCATCGTGCAAGCATTTCACAGAAATGCTACTGTATGCCTGGCACCCACAAGCAACATTAAATTGGAAAAAAAAACCCCAAAGATGTGTGTTTGGCCCCAGGGAGAAAATAATGACTCAGCCTAAACTGCAGTTCAGCAGAACTGCACCAATTAGGGGTTACAGTTTGATGGAAACAAACCCAAACATCATTCTCACTTCAGGTTTACCCAGACCAGCAAAGTTCAAAGTCGTGTCAGATACAAATGCATGAGCAAAGAGGCTTCTCTTTTGTCCTGCCTGGGAGTAGCTTCTGTGCTGCAAAGGATCCCCTGTTTTCTTTCACTACTTATAAAGGAGGAATGACACTGTAAACTGTGGGAGTTGCATTTTAAAGCAATAGCAAATTGCTTTAATTTTAGGCTGGCAAAATTGCAAGTCTATTGTTTGTCATGTACCTCCTTAAGTATTTACAGGACCAGGGACCTCTGCACTGCTCAGAATTTCCCAGGTAATTTTTTGTGCTGGCTCATGTGTGATGCCACTCAGCTTCTCTGAGGTTAGGTCCAATGATGTCACATTGTAGGACATGGTACTCCCTAGTACGTTGTGTAATACAATGTTTTCAGCTTTTAAACAGAAGGAGACAAGTACTCTTGAAACCTGGATATTTTTCTACGTGGTTATTCAAAGATTTGGAGTGCCTGTTGACACAGCAGTGAGTTGCATATTATGTGCCATGCACTTCACAGAAAAAAACATAAAGCACAAAATCTCGCCACCCTCCACGGATAGAGTTAAAACTGTCACCTTTTTGTTAGCTTTACATCCAGATAAATTAAAAACCAAACAATTGAAGTCCCTGCAGAATCAACAAAATCTAACCCAAATAAACTCCTCTTAAATTACACTCTGGAGCTCATGGAAGATGTGCATCAAAAGGCATATCAAAGGGAGGGTTTCTAGTCAAAAGTCCTTGCCTAGGAAAGAACTGTCCCTGAGCATGATTTCTCCAGGGACTGACAGCAAGAGCTACTCTACTGCACTTACCTGCAAAGGCTGGAGGGGGAAAGTGGCAGATGTATAGACAAAGGTGGTGTCCTTCTTACAGCAGGCTCTGAAAAATTCAGGGTTATCACTGACAGCTTGGGCAGTGATCAGCAAAGGAGACAAAATGGGTGTGAGAGTGGAAAATATGATACCTGTGCCTGCAGGAAGCCCCTAGCAGGCAGAGATGGTGGTTGAATGTGGTTGCCATACCACCGCTGAGACAAAAACACTGCCTGTATCCCAACTACACGTAACAAAAGCATCCAGATAAAAGCTGTAGCAAGTTTAGTTTGCATATCCTGTTTCTCTGCTGTTCTGCAATATAACGCATGCCCAGCGTTGTGGCCTTTAGGCACAAGAAATGAAATTCAAGAATAAAAAACATCACCTGTGACCATGTGAAATTAGAAACAATGCCCACAACTTACCCCAGATGCTACCAAAAAAACCCAAAAAATCAGTTAAACTGTTGCTGGGCAACCAGCAGGTAATTCTCATCCTATAGAAGGGAATCATACAACTCTTTTGTCTGCAATCACCAATATAATGATTCCTGAGCAGGCTCCACTCTGGCTTCAGCCTTGCAAGTTCTTTTCATGCACAGATATCCTGTACACGAGGACAGATGGGGAGAGTACCAGTAATGAAAAACACTGTCTGCTAAGTTTTCTGGAAACTAATGCAAAAGGATATTCAGAAGAGAAGTCTAATTAAAAGAGCTGCTTGCTGGCATGTAGCTTTCTAGGTCCTTGCTATTCCCTATTTAGGCAGAAAATAAAATATTTCCCAGTGTAAGAAGGGAAACTATTTCTCATGGAGAAGGCTGCTTTCCGTCTGGATTTCATTCTCTGCTCTTAAGAATAGAGCAGGAGAAATGATCTGATCTCTGTAGGCCAACTGCCAAATAAGAAATCTCCACCAAATTCCAAACAGCCGTGCTACACTTCCCAGAATCACTTGTGATGTTTTTGGTGGTGATAACCTCTGTCTCTGACTGAATGGATTACATAAATATCCTTTGCAAAGGAGAACGCTAGCAGGAGAAATGGGATTTCTTGTCTTAAAATATTATTTACTCAGATGTTGAAGATATTTCCTGAAAGATCATAAACCTTTTCTTCAAGCATGCCCCACGAGTACGTTTCCACCAGCCCTTTTTGGTTGAGAGCTCCTTATAGGGAATGTTGATGTTCATCAACCTTTCCCTTCATAAGGAACTTAAAGATTCTAGTTAGTACACGTTCTTTTTTTCTTATTTTACTTCTACATAATTTCCAGTGTTGTTCAAAATAATTGCTCCTTATAATTAACTTCACGGTCTCCTTAACTTTCGTACTGGTTAGGTTTGAGTACTGGTTAGGTTTATGAAACTTTTATATTACTGAGACTCTTAGAGCAAATATTTTTCATCTCTGTTTCTCTTCCACCTTCCATTTAGAACTTGCTGTGAAAATAAAGTCATGGTGGTTTTATTGTATTTTACTTCTGCTTCCTCTATGTGAGTGATGGGAGCAACATCTACTGTACTAGTGGCATCAACGCTACTCTGAAAGCTGTACGTCCATCATTGCTTGTTCAAGTAGGAACAAAGTCAAGGTTTGTGTGGTTGAAGGGAACAGGCTAGACACTCCTGTTCTTGCTCCTTGATCAATGCAAGTGCCCCTAGTGCAAATGCTGACAGGTTTTATACAGCTCGAGCTCTATCCTCTAGGAGTTTTTCCAGTTCATTCAGGTCATGCTTGCACACCAGTTGTGACTGGTTTTAAACTCAGGCTTTCACTACTTGGGTGCTTCAATGTTAATCCAACTTTCAGTTAAAAAAATAAAAAAAGAGAAACTGCTATTTGTTCATTGTTATAGTAAAAATCCAAATTTTGCTGGGTCTAAGGGGCAGTTTGTCTCAGGAAGCTACAAACACACCAAAGAAGGTTAAAACAGACCCCACACTCCCAGCCCACTGCTGGGGCCCTTTATTCAGTCACCCACAGCTGCAGTAATTGAATCTTTAGGTACAGGTTAATGGGATAATTAGCCAAACGAGATCAAACTTGTATGCTGTGTAGAAATGGATGGTTGCTGTCTCAGAGCTGCCTGTTGTATGCCACTAGGGCAACCCGCATTTCTCTTCAACGAGCAACAAAGCAGGAGATGAATTAGATGTGGGTGAGTCTGCCTGCTCATGGTGGTGAGCACAGCTTCACTGGTATTGCATTTTAAAGAGCAAAGAGTACAATTAGCAGTTGCTGCTGGAAGCATATTGGCAGGGAGGTCTTCTGCTCATTGCTCTCCTGAGGCAGGCCAGGCACTCAAGTCTCAACAGCTTCCATTCAAGGATGTTCTTAGGGAGCAGCACTGCCATGAGAAGGGCTGTCAGCTAAATTGTCCTTCTAGAGAGGACCCTCAAGACTCTTCATTTTTGGTAATTTTATAATAGAACTGAAATAAATGGTTTTGATAGCCCATGGAGCTTGCTTATAAACCCACATGTCTTCATAGTTCACGGCTGACACCAATCGGACCTATGGCTTGCCTCACTAGATTGAGAGGGAACAGGCATATGTTTAGACCCAAACAAATCCAGGAAACTTTTCAGAGGGAAAGATTTTACGTTTTAATTTGGGTTTTTAGAATGGTCACAAATATTTTTCACTCAGAGACCACTTTTTAGATCAGGTCTTGGTGACATGAATGAATTAATATTCTCACAAAAGTATTAGCAGGAACTTTACTCACCCTACACTGATGGATGAGGAAGCCCACTGAGCAATTCTTAACTAATGCCAGAAACATATTTTGTGGTGGAGCTGGGAATGCCATCCCAGTCTTCAGACTTTTATTACTGACTCAAGAGCCATCTTCTGCAAAGTCAGTGATTCATGCAGAGTGATTGGAAAGGAATGTGTTTGAATGAGCTTCCTGTGTATTTGTCATAGTTTATGGCTTTTTAATAACAAATCATTATTATCGTGAATTATTAAGCCCAGAATCCTCTGTAAATCTTCTCAAACTGATCTCTATTTATAACCTGGGGAGGAACCTGTTCACTGTTTTTGTTCATTCCACTGTTGTTGATTCATGGGTTATTATTAGATAGGTTTAAATATTTAAAATTATCTGTGAGAGAGGATTTTGCTCACAATCCCATGATTTTTTGCCTTTTTTGCCATGACAGAGGGCGTGCTTCGTTTATACCAAGAGGGACCTGCTACGGAGAGTGTGGACTTCCACCTAGGAGACCCAAGTCTGCCAAGCAGCAGACATGACTCCAGTGCAGTGCATTCAACTGACTCTGAACCAGCTGAGGAAGGGGGTAAGCTCCTTGACACCAAATCCAGCTCAGTTCCAGCCAGTCTGCCTCCCAGGCAAACTAACTTAAAATTAGATCAAATATCTCCACCCTACACCGCAGTCACATTTGAGACTAGAGTGGAGACACAGACAAGACCCATTTTCCCCCATTTGCTGCAGTTAGAAGCAGCAGTTGTCAATGAGCTAGAAGTAATGTGACACATATGCAGAAAAACACCCTAATGTTCAGCAAGTAATTTTGACCTCACAACATACATTTGGATTTTTCTTCTTTGCAAAATTCCCAGAGCATTCTGTTGCAAGCTCAGTAAAAACATGGATATGTGAGGGTATATCGAAAGAAGGGATGAAGTGAATCCTTATTTAAAGTCTTTGAAAAGAAATAAAAAATGGGGGTTGTGTTCATTTCCAGTAATAGACTGTGATTTCTAGTCAACTGGGACATTGGAGAGTTGGGGCTGAAAGCCTGTTTTTTTGTTTTTTTTTTTTCCTTAACTAGCTCAGCCCTTCCTATACGTGACCAGCATGGAACCTGAACCTGCAAGATGCTGATAAATCTATAGGAGGCAAAGGCATTTATCATCTCATAGAAAGCACTCATTGTCTAGTAGCATGAGGCCATGATGTTTGTACAGTCTTCTAAATTGGTGAAAGCATTAATTACACTGAATAATGGTAATCCTGATATCTTGGCAGACATCTGAAACCTTGGATAATTATAGCTTCTGCTAAACAAATTTTAGTTCTTCTCTGAATTTTGATTTTACGGGACAGAAATAATTTTCAGATAACCCAGTGCCTGTGAAATCAGGATGTGAAGAACTGGAGTCCTACCTATATGAATATGACTGATAGTCAGGAGTAAAAGACTTTTTCTGACCACTTCTGATGAGATCATGTGTTTTTCCTAACTCCGAGGAGATGGAAAGCACTGAAAAATCAGTGTAAAAGCAAACCAAAGAAACTCACAAAACACACTTTTAGCAAAAGAGGGCAACAAAATGGAACATGAAATTAAAAGAAAAAAAAGGAGTCAGTCTTGATGAGGACTGGAAAATCTACATGTCAGCAAAAATAAACTTGTGACTTAATAAGTTTAGTAATAGATAAAGTTCCCTAAAGATAAATTGTTATCATAGTTGAGGACCATTTTATTAAAATGTTAATGGCCTGAGGCAAAAGGAAACTGTTCCCTTCATCTGCCAGAAGAACTGCTTTCTCAGGAGTTATATCCACCAGAGCACTTGGGATCTGAGCTAACTGTAACGAGCCTGTTTGAAAATTGGAGCATCCACAGCTTCTGAATTTGTGATTCTAAGGCAACAGATCTCACGTCTCAAAATGGCTGTGCCCTTTTCTGCCAAGCACAACTTTCTCTCACAAACAGAAGGAAAAATCTGTTGGATTCAGTTGCTGCAGTCAAAACAGCTGAGGTGTCAGTGATTGAAGGAAGGATTTTTTCTTTGCCTTCTTCCATAGTCACCATGAAGAAGGTGTAGCTTAATAAGGGCAACGCCTGTAACAGCAAACAGAATGAAAACATGTTTTCAACAGCACCTCTAAAGCATGGCAAAACTACGAAGCAGCCTGGCTGAGCATTCAGTGGATTGTGATAGATTGCAGCATGATTTGTCTGGGATGAGAACACCGACAAAAGTCCTCCACAAGGTTTGGTGAAAACTCATCCCATACAAACAGACTTCCTTCTACAAGCACAGTATCAGTTCAAAACATAATGGACCAGATGAACTCCACATCATGTCCTGTATTTCCTTGTGACATGACTTGCACCCCTCACAGCCCTCAGACACCTGAGCAGTGAAAAAAAAAGGTAAAGGAGAAAGTGTTTGTGATGCTAAATGCTGCATTTCGTCTCAATTTATCTCAGTGAAAATGGTACAAAGAAATAGATAAAACATACGCTATAAATACATGTCTAACACCCAGATCTCCTCTGCCAGGATTTACATGAAATAAAAGGGAATGAATAAGACTAAACTAGTTTAGCTGAGGCTGTTTCCACCTTGGAGGAAGGAGATATATCCTGATTCCCAAGTGGTTCCAGTATGGGGGACCCAGGAATGGGACACAATCTGATGTAGCTCCAGCACCGCAGCTGGCTTGTGGGTGCAGCAGGCAAACTCCACTAGCTCTGGTTAGGGGAGGAATATTACCAGACCTTATTTTCTTCCTTCTCTCTTTTACCCCAGGCCCATGGCAATGATGGTGTAAGTTTTGCTGTAGGCTTTTGGGGCAAGGGGACAAGTGTACTGAAAGCAGTCCCATGTTGGGCCACAGCCAAGAGGGACTCTGGGAAGAGGCAAAAAAGGCTTCACCCTGACTCAGAAGTCATTGCCAATGGGTGTAGTGTTCGTAGACACTCTAGACCCTCTAGTAAGGTAACACAAGGTGTTACACCACCTTCTTTGCAGGAGCATTTATTCTTATTTTAACCAGTCTTGATAGGCATACCCTATACGAAGTTTTTAACACAGGTTCTCCACTTTCAGAGTTTGTCTGTTCCAAGCCCAGCTTCCTCCTGTCCTTTGCCTTTACAAAACAAAAGGCACAGGTTTAATGGGCCTGTATCTGTCATCAGTCTTGGGGAGGCACTGTGTTTTTTGTGTAATTTTCTGCACCAGTTGAATCAGGGGGGGAAAACAAATATTTTTGGCGCAGAGATATAAAAGGAGGTTTGTAAGACAGTATTTTTTTTCTCTGTCACATGTATGCACACACTTAATCTCCTTTAGTGCCTATTTTCCTGGCCAACTATTAAGCTTTATTTAGAGAAACCACCATTTTCTTGACCCAGTTTATTTTACCTGCTTTGCTACACCTGCAGTTCATTTGGTCATCTCCTTCCACAACAGATATCAATCTTCCTCAAAACCTGGGAGATGGTTGAGTATTAATCACCAGTGACACTCTCACCTTCTTCTGTTCAGCTCTGAAATAATACAGGTGTGAGCAGCATTCTCACCTCTGAGAACCTTTTGTTGATGTAAAAATTACCACCTAATTAGTGCAGTGAAGAAAACCCATGGGGCAAAAAAGATGATGCCTACAGGTATTTCTGCCTAATGAAATGAGCAGCACACTCAAAACACCTTTTCACCTGCAATGATGGCACTTTAATCCCTCTGAGGCTTGTGCTGCAGCTAGGAGAGGTAAAGTTCAGGAAATGTACTTGTGGACTAGCCCATGGTGTGCTTCATGGTGCCTGGTTTGTCCATGCTGAATCAAGATATTTGGCCTATGCTAAAGCCCTACACACGCTCTCTCCCACAGGTTGGGCATGCAAGGCTGGCCTGTGCATGGAAGGTTGGAGGACAGCAGATAAGCAGCATCCTCCTTCTTGACAGAAACCATGTCAGATGCCACATTTTGAGACCAATGTAGACAGAGCTTTTGCTCTGAAGCAAGAAACAAAGGCCAGGATGCAGAAGTAAGCAAGCACTGCACAAATTTTAACAAATAAGTTCATGGTTTTTTTGTGGGAGAAAAGCCCTTTACCACATTTCCCTTCTTCTAACCTGGTGAGTGGTGTGTAATGTTGCAAGAAATTCAGAAGTGCTACTGTTTGGTGCTAAGTGGAGACGAGAAGGTAGCTAAACTACCCCCTGATTTTATTAGACTGGAGCACTTCTGCACTGTAGTGTCCAGAAATACAGTGCAGCAACACAGCACACAGGTTGGTGCTTTTTTTTGTAGACACTTGGGCAGCTGACACCATCCCCATAAAATGCACACGCTGGACCGGGTCCTTTTCCAATAGTTGTAATCATTCAAAAGCAGTGTCTGGAAAGGGCATCAGGTGGCAGACTTTTGGGGGCCACTCCAGCAAGCTCTGCAATGAAGCTGGTGCATGATGGGCTCGTCTGCCCAGGAGCAGGGATGCAGGGAGGTGGCTGTGATTTTCAGGCTGGACTCAACAGCCTCAAAAGCCAAAAAGGAGGGATGGTAGGGACTGCTGACCACACTGTGGGGCTGGCCCACCAGCTTGCCCAGAAGATGAGAGTCTCTTGCCTGGGCTCTTCCAAGCAGAGCTCTCTTAATCCTGTCCAGCTCCAGCTCTAGTGAATGAACATGTGCTGGTCTGTGCCTGGCCCAGAGTGCCCAGGAAGGCTTAGTGATGGAAATGAACAGCTTCCATTGTAGCACTCTAACTTCCCTGTGTAGTCAAGCCCTCAGAAGCCACATTAACCCAAGTTTAGCCCATAAATTGAACTCTCTGGCAAAGGTACTCCCTAACTAAATGCAGAAAATCTCTGTGATGAGCTGTAACAGTGCATATAAAATAAAATAACAGCAGGACTGGGGAATAGCAATGGCACATCTTTCTTTCCAAATGGAATTGTTCACTTCACTGTGAGAAGGAATAATTATCATGTTTATTGTGTTTGGCTCAATTAGGCTGGAATCTTAGGCCAGGAGCCTTTCTTTTCACATTCCTGTAAATGTTGTCCATGTATGGCTGTGTCAGCATTGATTCTACTGGCATGAAGGTACCACAGCTCTCTGCCCAACCTGGAATGTGCAAACCTAAACTAATTCTTAAAGTCTCTCCTTTTCTAGTTTTAATCAGCTAAATTTTCTAGTAAATTGGAAGAAAAGCAAGCAAGCCTCTTTTATTATTTCTATAGAGCACTGTCCTTGAACGTGCTAGGGACAGAAGTATGCGCTGAAACAGTTTCCTTTCCACATGGTGCACATTTAAATCGTGGATCCCATCACAACAAGATGCATTAAGACCACATACACAGGGAGGCTGCAAAATGTGCATGACTTCTATCAAGTGACAAGTATCTGTGTAAGACTGGCATATAGCATCATGAGACCAGGGCAGGACACAGTGAAGAATGTGGTAGACTCCTGCACAGGGAGCAGAAGATATGCAGCTGACATGGAGAGCACATGCAGTTTAGAGAGGAGCACAGAGTTTAGTAAGAAGACAGTCTGCTTGGGGCTGTGTGTAGTTGTTTCCCACTACTTTCCATGGCAGGAGTGCATGTGAGAGCTGTACATTTAAACACTGAAAGAGAGGCACTCTCAAAGACATCTATCTTCAAGCTCCAGTTGTAGAAATGTGGTCTCACAGCAGGAGAGGTCCAGGATTATACGTTCCAGAGAAGGAACTTGACCACTCCTACAGCCTTAGAAGTCCTTGAGGGAGAGAAGAGGTATATTTGTGTGAGATATTAACTGTGGCTATTTGAATGCTGGATACATCAGTGGCTTGGAATTTTGTATCAGGATGACCCAGCAAATTATCTGTGGAGGCATCTAATTTCGTGGGCTTTAGCAGGGACTGAGGAGGGTCAACAGAACAATCTAAATCCACATTTCTAGAAACTGACTTAGGTCCATTTCCTCTTTGAAAATTCCTTTTCTATATGAAGAGGTAGAGAAGCATAGAAAATTACAGATTATAAATGTGCAAATAATGCAAGGTGAAAAGGGAGGCATAATATGTATCTGGAGTGCTAGCAAAATATCTGTGAAGAGGCAGACTCTGCCTTAGAAAGAAAGATCAGAGACCAGATCTTTGGTAGAGAAATCTGCCAAGGGGTAGATTAGGGATAAAATGACAGGTGCTGCCTTTCCGAATTTTCATTATGGTACTTGAAACATCAGGAAACATTTCTGTGTTCAGTCCAAAATCACAGCTGAAATGTATGTGGGACAGGTTTTGGATTGGAAAAACAATCTAGAAAAAGACAAGTTTGTCTGACTAGTGAATGCAATGAGAAAACTAAAACTTTGGTATGCAGTTGTGAGGAGCTGAGGTGAGCCAGAATACATCTGAGAGAAAGAGCATGTAAAGACAGCTGTCACATTTCAAATTTATTAGAACTGTGGAATAAGGTGACCATGTGTACCTGTTAGCTCAATTTGTATTCATGTCCTAACATGTAGAAGGGGGAAAGGAGCAGCACAGAGAGGAGCTGTATTAGAAAGACAGTGTTTGGGGTTTTGTTTCCTCACTTCATTCTAAAATCTACATGGTGCTTTATGACACCATGGCACAGAGACTGAAAGTGTAGCTTGGACCACAGGCAAAGGCCAGTCCAGAGGCAGTGCAGTGCCCCAGGTGCCTGCCATGCACAGGATGGGTACATACAGCACAGGTAGGTCAGCATCCCAAGTTCTTCCTTCTGGGCAAGTTTGCTTAAATAGCACTTACAAGGAATTTACAACCTCTTAAATGTGCTGTTAACACACACGCACAAAAACCAACCAACCAAAAGAAGCAAACCCGAACCCTATTGTCCCCTGATGCACTAATTTCAGTGTCCACCTTCACTTGTGATTGCCCCAGGACCTGGTGGTTTTCCTTGCACCATGATGTAGTTTTGGCCATTAAACGCAAGTCATGCTGCTTGTCATATTCTGAGAAATTTAAAGAAAATCATGCTCATGCCTTTGTGCAGGTACAAAAGAACGTGCTAAGCAGGGACCCATTGCTTCAAGAAGCCAGCAGAAGACTTTGCAATGGCCAGGAGTGGTGCTGATTGTTTCTGCAGTGCAGAGCTGGGTGAAGTTTAAAGGCAGAGCAATTCTGTGCCATCCTCAGTGTCGGCATGCAGGGAGTACTTGGCAGCTCAGATGATGGGTCATAAATTCTCCTTCACTAGTTTGGGGGCTTGATTATTCTTTTGTGCTCTGCTGGAAACATTACTTATGAGAATTGGGGCATCTTAATTTGGCTGTGCTACCACTTTATTAATATTTGAACATCTCACTGTTTTCTGTCTTGGCACAACAGGATCCACAAAAAGAGGCTAAAAGAGAAAATGCTCCCCTCCCTGGCACCAGATTCCTGCCCTTTTATTTTTAATTACTTTGAATTATTTCTGGAAGTTTTTGTGCCATTTTGAGAATACAAATTAAGTTTTGACTGGAAGAAACTATAGAAAGCAAGTAAATGTGACCTTACATCTTCATCCAGAGACTGCATCAAACATGCAAGGGACAGACCCTTGCCAATTTATCCATTATATCCTGGCATAACAATGATCCATTAGCCTGAGCAAGGCCTATGTGAACTGTATGCACATTTGGTTAAACCCACACAGTTTATTTAGCCTCTGATGTGCTCTGGATTAAAGTAGGCACTCATTAGAGAATAGCATTTCTTCCACAAATGCTGTTTTCCATCATCTGAGAGAAGTGACAGAGCTTTTCAAAGACCTTTGGTATTGAAGGACGAATGCTTCCTTCTTGTAAACGTTCATCCAAGATTCAAAAGGTTTTAAACTTTAGTGTTTCTAAAGCAAAAGTTGATCCTGAGGTTAAAGAAGGGACCCAGAACTGCAGAAGATTGTGCACCTTTAGCTGGGGTTTACCACTTGACCACAATGTGTTTCTGTTTCCCAACAGGTCACTGTAAAAGGCTGAACTCAACCCCTGACATTTCTGAAACATACCTTGAGATCCCAAAGTAAAAGTTACCTTGTGCAGCACAATAATTCTGTCCTGTGCCTTTCCAGGAGGATTTGGTCACCAAAGCAGGGGCTAGAAGGAAAAGGCTTCCTGGAGTATCCTGTAATCATCTGACTGTCAAATGTACACAGTGGCAATTCAGCACCTTTACAATGATTATATAAAGAGCTTTAGACCAGCCATTTTAGGCCCATTTTAGTCCCTTTCAGGCATTCAGACTTCAGACCACTTTTCAGGAGAAGAGAGGAACTATGGTATGTGCCAGGGCAACACAGCATTTATTTTCTTTAAAATCACATTGGTGTATTTTTAGCAGATTCACTGTGAGAACTATTACTCATTATTGTAAGAGCATTTAAATACATCATCTATCTTTCAGCTAAAAAGAACCTCATGGGGTTAAATGCTGAATCTAATAAAAATCAGTGTGGGTCCTCACATTTTTTCCCACTAGTTCACGGGCCTTGGCGGGAGAAGGTGACTTGTTCAGAAGGACTTTTGCTGCCCTAGACAGTAGCTGATTTAATAATTTTGAGATACATGTGTCAAATTCAGTGCAGATACAATTCTGTTAGCCTGAGCTTCCAGTTCTGTTTCTATCCAACATGTGTAAAGCTTCGCAGATTAACTTAGGAGACTTCAATTTACTTTAATATTTTACTCCCAGTTCCAGTCATTTGCCATCAATTGCTTTGTGGCATGCACAAAACCTGTCCTCTTGAAATTATATACATTGCAGATTCAGACATATAAACAATAATCCCTAATAAAACCCAGAATTCATTTAAAACAACTGTTTCCCAGGATGTAACTGATTTTATACTTTCCTTCCATCTTTGGAGCACAAAGTCTGTAATCTGTGTACTATATATTTTACCATGGGAGGACAAAGGCAGGGAAAGCTGTCCTGAAAAACACAGCTTGCCTATGCACAAATTGTCACACCACAGAGTAATTTCCCCTTTCAGCTGGACCTCAGAGCTCTGCTTTCTGGTAGTAAAGAACGACCAGGTGCAGCCTCTGTCTCCATCCCTGAGGAATTATTAGGCAATAGCATATGAGACAGTTGAGGTAGCAAGGTCAAGGCCAGGGCTAAATGATGGAGCTACATACCAATTAGGAAACAGGCTGTTTAAAACTCATTGGCTCATTGTATTGGAGCTTAAACTATTATATTGGGAAAAGGCTTGATGGATTTTATTAAGATACTGTTTCATATTGATCTGGTGAAAAGTGTGAGGGGTATTAATTTGATATTTTTGGCTGACTTAGGAAGATACTTATTGATATAAAAAAGAGACAGATATAAAAGATAATATATGTTGGCATTAAAAAAGAGACGTAACAAAAGGAACAACATCCAGAAGTTAAAAGTTTTCCCATTCCTCCTCCCTCAAAACAAAGACCCAGATTAATGCATCCTGAACTCTAGCAGGCGTAGGATGAGTGTCTTCCATGGGCTTTCTTACAGAAAGTGACAGTACTGGGAAAGCAGGTGACATGGAGCTGTCCTGGTTTTGGTGGGACAGAATCCCAGCCAGCCATGGTCTGCAGGCTGTTAGCAGTCTGGAGTCAGCCAGGGCAGCTGACCTGAATTGGCTGCAGGTGTATCCCAGACCATGAACATCATGCTTGATCTAAAGGGGGAGGTTTGGTAGGCATGGAGGCTCTTCTGCATTCTCTTCCTGCTTCTCTCCATCCCTGGAGAGGCTCACTTACCATTCTGCTCCTGAGGAAGATTTCCTGCTCATTGTGACCATTGTTCATTCACTAGGCTGAGTATAACTTTAAATACTTTATATTGTTATTATTTTGGTTGTTTCATCAAATCCAGTTTCACTTCAAACTGTGAGTCTCCTCTGCTTTTCATGGCCCTGCTTCTTGGCTGGGGAGGGGCCGCTGTGTGACAGAGAAACTGCTATAGCTTGGCCCCAGGTATAGGATAAATGGGAGTAGCCCAGGTGAAGCTGCATAAAAACTGTATTTCTTTAACTATAAACACACTTTGAGAAGGATTTTGTTGAGCTTTACAAAAACAAGTGCAAAGGTGTGCAGAAGGGCATGGGAGGAACAACAGGTAGGGGAGTAAGTGAGCTGTACTGGCAGCTGCCTCCCAACCCAAACTATGAGAGAGCTGGGGCAGTGAAGGGGACAGTGCTGTCAGCACCTTGGCTGGTCTCAGCTGGTGCTCCACACAAAGTCTGTGTGAGACCCCATGTGATAAATGACCATGAGAACCTGCAAATGAACCTGGGAGGAAAGACATCAGTACAGAGAACAAAAATACATGTGTCCTCTGACATGTGCCCTGCCTAGCTTGGGTCAGCTCATGGAGAGGAAGGTGCTGGCAGAGGACACCTCTTCCTGCCCTGTCTGCAGAGTTTTCCAGTGATGTTTGTCTCTGCCTGTTCCTCCCAAGTCAGTGAAAAGATTCAGTACCCACAGGTCAGGGGGATGAATTCAGACCACTGTGCTGTCATTACCTGCAGGGTTAAAAGGCATTTTGAACCGCTGTGGTGTCTGTGATAGCAGAATGGTGAATGCATCCCCTGGCTGATCCTGCTGCTTCCCTTCCCTCAGCATCCAGAAAAGGACGGGAGGCTGGAGGGCTCTGCCAGCTAGCAGAGCTGTGTGAGCTGACAGGTTTGTTTGGTGCCCATTCCCCGAGCTGAGAGAGCTGTCACACCTTCTCCAGGTGACTTCCACCTACCTGCCTCCCCTCCCCTCCCCTCTGTCTGCTCCAGGTGAGATCAGCCCTCTGGCACCCAGGGCTGGGATACAGCAAGCGGCAGCAGCAGCAGTCCCAGCTACGCGGGATTTGTAGGCGGTGCTGTTGTGCTTTCTTTCCTCTGCTCTGCACTGAACAGAAAGGGAACCAGAGCCCTGTAACCATCAGGAGAGACAACCTATCAGTCTTCTCAACCTGCTTAGTCCCCTCAGAGGGAAGAGGATGGGGCTGCTGAAAGGCAATGTCATCTATTCCTGCCAGATCAGCAACACCTCATAGTATCAGAGGCAGCTGATGGATCGCAGAGGAGAGTAGTAACTTTATTAACCACTTCTCTTGCACTGAGCTGCTTTAGTAGAAATCTGAATAACTGGCTGGTCCCCTGGGTTTATTGGACGTGGTTTGTTTTGCAAATGGGCAAACAATTGTGAATTTCATGCCTCGATGAGCTAACGTGTTTACACAACACTGCTGACACAGCAGAAACAGGAAACAATATGTGTCAAATATTGCTTGGGCTGCAGGCAAAATAACTGCGGAGCTGAAAGGCAACGCTTAGTGCAGGGCTCCTTTTGCCAGAGGCAGCTGCTGGGTACGTGAAAGGGAGGGGGAAAGAGCTCAGTGTTCACATCCCTTGTTGCAGAGTGGCTCCCAGAAGGAGGAGAAGTTTTCCAAGGTTGTTGCTAGTCTCTTCCTGGTGATGAACAATCGCTGTACCCATCAATTAATCTGTTTAAAGAGGAGTAGGAATGGTGCACAGATCTCACCTTCACCCTTAGGATGTAACTTAAAGCTGTTTGAAGCCCATATGAGATTTTTCACAAACTTTAGTCTGAGGCTCATTTCTTATTTGGGAGATAGATTTGCACAGACCGATTTCTGCACGGAGATGTCTGCACAGCAAGGAAAGGGAGTTTTGCCTTTTCTGACACAATAACACAGAGCACAGAAAGATGGGCTTTTCAGATGATTGGCTTAAAAGACCTAGCCTATAATGGCAGCACAATTACAAGCCTGCAGGGAAAATTTCTGGGCTTTTGTATAAAAAGGGGCAATGAAGAACACAAGAATGTTTTACTGAGTTATAGTGCCAGGGTTTCAGTTACCAGTTCTGTTGGAAAGCCAGAAAGAGGGCTTAACTCAAAAGACTTCCAAGCACCGAGCCCATATATGAAATGGGTGAATGTGCAAGAACAGGGCAGGAGGCAGGATGGGAAAGAACAAGGGGTGAGATACAGGGACAACAAAAATCAGCACAGAAAGTGGCCAGTTCAGCGAGGAGCAGGGAGGCTTTCTGGACAGAGAAGGGTGGTCTGATGCTCTCCAAAGAAATGAAGATTTTTCAAAAAAGGAAAAGAAAGGGAGCGTGAGTGAAATCAGCTGCCAAGGAGTGCTGGGGCCAGAAAAAGCAACAAAGCCCTATTTTTAATATAACTTTTTTTTTTTTTTCTGCCATTAAAAAAATCAAATGATAAAATAGGCTAGAGAAAGGAAGCAATTGGGAATGGCTGAAGAGGATTCCCAGCTGTGCTTGCAATCAGTGCAATTCATGACTCACTTCATGCTGGCCACATCACTTCCCAGGAGCAACAGATTCTCATGAACAAGCAAAACAAGTCGGAGACAATCTCTAAAGGCTTTTTGGATCATTCATGGCTTAGTTGTGAAATTGCTTATGTAGCAGCTTGCTGGCTTTGAGGGTCAGGGGTAATCTGAGGATTGGTCAGCTTTCCTTTTCTTCCTGCTTCACCTGCTGTCACATCCACCAGCCCTTGGTGACGTGGCTGAGGATGTCTGTTCTTTTCCACCCTCTAATCAAAACGAAGAGCTAGAAATGAAACTGTTTTACTGGCTTTCAAACAGGTCTTGTCCTTCTAGTTTCCCACAAGGACCTTCTGTTACTTTGCAAAGAGTGAGGCGGGGGAAAAAAAAATAATCTGAAAATAATAATTATATATTTATGTGGAGCCAAATGTCTCAGACTGACCGCCTGAATCTAGGTTTTGCTAATTCTTACCTGGTTGGTAAATAAATCAGCTGATTCTAGGGATAGCACTGCGGGTCCCTCCAAATCTCAGCTTTGGTTCAACTGAGTCAGACTGGTGCTTTTACTAAGTAATACTTTTTTTTTTTTAATAGAATTGTGTACTTGCTCTATCTCACAGTGAAATGTTTAGCAATATGTATTATTAATATGTAGCTACACTGCTAAAACAAAGAGGAAAATGCTTCTAACAGCAAGGTTATTCTGCTCTAACCTTGAGTTTTGCTCATGGCTGGTGTTTATTTACATATTTTCATGGATGAGTAATTTATTTTTTGCTTATTTCAGAAGTCTCATCACTGATTAAATATTATACATCCCATTTATAATGGCAGTATGGATCACACACGCTGACTGTTAGCATTAGAGTCCAGCTAAAGTTCCAAGCTTCTGTGAAGCACCATTCCTGTCATCAGTTTTCTTATCTGGGTGTGGTATTTCCTTTGAATTGGAGTTTTTTTGTGCAAGGGTTACAGCTACACCCACATGCAGATAATCTCTTTTCCTCAGGGAATTACAACCTTTTCAAATTGGTCAGTGCTTAATCTGAATCCCAAGTCAAAATTTTGATATTTCCAAAGGAATGAATACTGCTTTTTAAACTGATTTTGGTTTTGACACACTGAATCTTTTCTTTTATAAGGTTGAAATATTTATTTTTGTAATTATTGAGATGTTAGTACTGAATAGATTCTTGATATAAATACATTTTCAATGAATAAGGAAAGTAACATATAAGGAAACTAACACAAAGAAAAAAATAACCTCAAAATTAAATATTTTTATATTCTTGGAATAATGTGTTCTATCATAACTCAAAGCACCACACAAGAATGCCAAATTATTTTTCAACATTCTTCTTTTGAAAATGTAGTTGGATTTTGTGTGGACTTTTTTTTTATTAACAAAATGCATTCTCTGATAGAAGAGCATGTCTGATGTCCTTCTACCCAGCTCTCTTACTAGTGCATCTTATGAGCTTTCCTGGAGGTGAAGAGGACTTTTTAGGAAAATAAAATCTCAGCTGTAAGAATATAAAATGCACAGCCAAGTTATTGTGTTTCAGTAACACCATGGTAAGCTAGGTGGCCAAAGAAGTGTTGATTCTTTTATGCACTATAAGTGACTCACATCCTTTAAATATATACTGTAACAACATCAAGTCCATGGGCCAGTTAAGTCCAGGGATATCTGCTC
Source organism: Merops nubicus (assembly GCF_000691845.1). Taxonomy (NCBI): domain Eukaryota; kingdom Metazoa; phylum Chordata; class Aves; order Coraciiformes; family Meropidae; genus Merops; species Merops nubicus. Next base: position 29,760 of record NW_008623573.1, on the reverse strand, counting down.
CAGATATTTGCTGAGATTATATTGCAGTCATTAATAAAACCTCTAGAAACAATGATATAAAGACATTGTAACTTGCACATGGTCATTATTAATTTTTGCTTACAGTGGGGGCCAAGATGTCTAGTAGTTCTGCTCTCTTTTGGGCTGTTATCTTTGGGGTTGTCTGGGACTTCATCTCAAATTTCTAGCAACTAAAATCTGAGAGTCAAATTTTATAGTGAAAACGAGCATGTGAAACCCATGTGGGGGTTCTTTTCCTTTTTTTCATTTGAGGTCTAATTTTTAAGGAGGCAGATCACTTTCAAGTCACTGGGAAATTCAGAAGTTAGCACATCAGTAAATAGACCATTAACTTTAGCTTTTGATCTAAAATGGAGCCCTAAAAAAAACAGGGGAATTGGGAGAATATAATATCAATGTTTTGCCCTTGCAAAGTCAAGTTTTACAAAAAGTCAATCTTCAAGATGTTGACCTTCTCTTGACAGACCCCTTCCCTCCCTCCCAGTAAGTAAAAGGCCAGAGCCTGACCACAATAACAAAAAGATACATTTTCTAATGCTAAGAGATTTCACTAAAAAAATCCATGATGTATCAATGTATCTAATGCTTCTTCTCTTTGAAATTCTTTCTAGACAAGGTTTGACTGATTTTGTTTAGTCCAGCTGGCAGAGGCTTCAGGACTGGCTACCTGAAATCACTCTGACAGCAGCATTTATCCCTGCACAGTTTGGAAATCTAGGGAAACTGCAAATTACAGTATTCAAACACTGAGCCACAAGAGAAACAAGGAAATAACGTTTTGATTTTCAGCATGAGGAAGGGGATGTCTCAGCCTAGCAATATTTATGAGCTGGTAAAAAGCTGTTTATGTCACACTGGTCGTATGTCCCTTAAATGTCAAGTTGCAATCAATAACCTCGCTGAAATTTGACCCTGTTGGGCACGGTGTAGGAGAATTGGATGCTCTCCAGGCTATCGGCTGAAAGGCAAGAAACAGCAAGCAACTGATGAGAAGCTATCAATAAAACCTCAGCATTGTTTTGAGTTCAATTTCAAGTAATTGCTAGACATCTGAGATTGAGTCTGACAGACATGAAGAGGGCTAATGTTGGTTCCTGGTAATGAAAAGTAGGTTTCTTGTTCAAAACAGCACAAAGGGACCTAATAGTGAAATGGCTTCCCCCTTGAAAAACAAGTTGCTCTATGGGCACAGGAATCAGTGAAGCCTGTGTTTTTATGGATTTGTGCCCTGTGTCCTTACAACCTTCTCCTTTTGTCCTTCCTTCTTCCCCCTCTGCTTCCCCAGCAGCTCCAGTTTCTCCTCTGTATCCTCTGTTTCCCACATAAAGCAACATGTGCCCCCATTTTTCATTCCAGTGTTCATAAAAAATCCAAATAATCAGGGGTCTGTGTTCCTTTTTTTTTTTTTGTCTTATTTCATGACAGAAATTATGCTTGCACAAAATATGCTGTCCCAATTGTTTTTCAAATGAATTCTGCTTAAAAGTGCCAGCTCTCTTCAGAAAATTGGGACCTACTTGACACCCTAAGTTAAAGCAAGGGCATAAAAGGTACATTTTGCGTCTTCATTGTAGGCAGGTTAGGTGCATCTGGGGACTTACAGTAACAAGACTGAAAAAGGGTTACTTGTTAAGCTGTTCTTAACATAATTATCTGTGATCATGTGTTGGAACCCCCTTTTTTTTACATTATTTAACACGCTCTGCAAAATAATTTGTCATAAGGTTCTTCAATGATGCATGATTCAGGAAATGAATCCTTAAAAGAAATGTCTTCCCCCCTTTTCCTACTGTTAGCTAGGAACTTGCCAGAACACAAACTTCTGGCAGAAATACTATTGAGCATATAATAGCACCAAAATCACTGAAGGAAATTACAGTCTTTGGGAGGTTTTTACTTCCCACACAGAGCTGCATGTCAGTTTTTCAGCTGAATTCTCTTGTACTTTGACCCTATAGTATTTTGGGATGGGTAGTCGGAGGCAGTGGCACTAACAGGCACAGGAGGGTCAATGTCAGGCTCAGTTCTGGGGCTGGATAAGGATTTAGTGCTCAGACTGGCTAAAAGAGCAGCTGGAATTATTGAGGGAATCCCCTGTAGACACAGTCTCATCCTGACCATCAAAGAGAAATCTGGTGACATTTTTTTAATTTCCTTGGCCAAAGCCTCATGGAAGCAGACAGTCATATAAAATTAAAAATGGTTTTTGGAATATATTGTTGGTTGGTGTGCCCCCCTCATTTTGCCCTGGGCAGGAAGATTCTTCTTGGCTTTAATCCACAGCTTGCTCTCTGCTGTGGCTGAGCTAGGGTAAACCCTGGAGAATGCACACGTGGAATATAGCAAGGGTGTTCGATTTGTAAAGTGCATGCTGATAAATGCTAACATGAAATGCTTCATTTGCAGGTGAGTTTTCCTGCCTTTTACTAAGTATTCCAGCAATGTTTTTAGAAAGCATTTTAGAAGGCTTCAGTATGGAACAGGGACATTGAGCCTACCTGGACCCAGCCTTGCCCTGGTGGGTAGTCCCATCAACAGGGCTGATGCTATGGCTGTCTGAGACAAGTAATGTGACTTATGTTCCCAAATCATCTCTCTAACCTTCTGCAGGTACCTGCACCCACCTCTCCTCCCACCTCAATTCCTGGCCTTGTTTCTCTTCCTCAGCAGTGCGCAGGACTTGTTTTCATCTCTTTGGTAGAAATTTATTCCTTTGGTTCCGTTTTTCAGCTGCACTTATGAAGCTATTTTTATCCTCTGGATTTTTTTTTTGTGTTATAGCCAAGACAGTCCATTGTGTTTAAAGAGACAGGGCAAGAATGATGCAAAGGGTGAAAATGCAATCTGTAGCTTCTTGCTTGCAAACCAAGCTTTACTATGTGCTGAAGTCAAGCCTACATCCAAGTGTGAATAGGTGCAAATCTTAATGTGTTGCACAACATTTTCTTTGAGGCCTCAGCCCAAAAGTCCTATCAATCAGATGTGAGTTCTTCATTTAGCAGATAAGGTTTATTCAGGATATTCCAGTGCCCTTGCAACTGAAGCTGCGTAACTGCTTCATTGATGCTGTCAGTGTATTTCCTTTTGTCTGTCCACCTGTTGGAGTTCATGTCTTTTGATGTGGGGCAGGAGTGAGAGATTCTGCTATTGCTCTTGATTTTTTAATATTTTTTTTATACTTTCACAAGCTTGATATTTGGAGATTCTAGTTCCTATCTTTCTCTTGACATGAACGTTGATTGATGGGTGTGTGTATTTGCCTGTGGAAATCATTGTCCTAAAATTCATGGTTGCCTTTAGGGTCAGCTGACGTATCCTGAAATCACACCTGCTTCAAGTTGCTTCATGATAGTGATGTACTAAAATATATAAAATGGTCCAGCCTGAAGCCTTTTAAACACTTTTAATAGCAAAGTGTAGCTTGGTCAAGGGAAGATTTATGCTGTGAATATAACTCCAAACGTGACAGAAAACCAGATTTGCTCTATGAAAGATTCTCAGTGCCTGTGATTTACAGAGGAGAACAGGGTAGGAAAGGAGGCTTTCAGTGGCTCTCTCATGATGACCCAAGTGGCCATGCTCTTGCCTTTGGGTTCAAGTTTCTCTGTGCCCTGGGCACATGCTGCAGCACTATGTAAGATGGGGAGGATGCATTATGAAGGGAATTAGCTGAATAGAGAACTGGAGAGCTCACTTTCAGGCTGGGATGTAGCATTTTTCAGAGATGGTCAGGATCTCCTTCGTTCTTGGTAAAAGCATGTAAGAATGATGGTCTGCCTTTGTTCTGTACCAACACCATCAACCTCAGTGTGCAATGTCCAGCTCCTGGAGGACCTAGTTATGTGAATATTACTCTCAAGTAACTCTTATGAGGCAAATCTAAATTGGATCCCTTTGAGTGGTGCAAGGAGAGAGTGAATTTTGCTTTTTAAATGCTTATTCAAAAGAAACCCAAGTCATTTGAACAGCCTGGGTCTGAGAAACTGATCTTTTTCACTTGTGGTCTATATTCCAAATACTCCCAATGTTGGTCACTCTAGGAAGTACTCTGAGATTTTATGTTATTTTTTAAATCATTTCCAGACAGAAATCAGGAGGACAAAAATGGGAAGCTAATGATAAGAACCACCAACAACCACTTTCAAACTCTGTCAAAGGTCTGATTAGCACTCAGTCAAGTTTCAGTCTGAGATCTGAGGATAAGAATTATTCTCCATTCTCAGCTCCACAGGGTGTGAAGGAGCCAGGATAAAATAAATATCTCTGCAGTCTATCGTTTACTGAGGGCTGCCACTCTTCTTGTGGTTTATATGATCTGCATAGATGGGAGAGCACAGACTGCAGTGTCATTAGGTTACTTTCTTTCTCCACCAAAAATACTTGCAGAGGAGTTCTTGATATAGTCTGATCACAAAGAATTTCTTTTTATTTTTTAGAATAAGGCAATTTTGATGCACACCAAAAGCAAACCAGCAACTGATTTTTGAGCTATAGGAAAATGTGACCTATGGCAAGAGTAATGAGCTCAGCTTCACAGGGTGTTAGTGAGGAGCCAGTCCCACCAGCATGGGCCAAAGCAGACTGAGTGTAAAAACAATCACCTAGATAGCAGACAATCTTTTTATTTGTTTTGATTCAAACGACAGTTGTGGGTTTTTTTTTTGTTTGTTTGTTTTTCACTGAGGGAATTCTCAGTGGATATAAGCAGGACTGAGAGAAAAAGTCTGTGCTCTTCTATATTCTCTACATGGACAAGCACAGTCCCTATATCATGCAATCCCAACTTTGCTTTCTCTGGGAAGAGAACAGAAACAAGAAAGTGGTATTAATGATTATCTGTATTTAGTGTCCTCCATCAGGAATGCTGCTCTCAAACCTTAGAGCGTCTATTGCCATGAAGCTAATCTATCCTGCTAATAGCCATGTGGAGCAACAAATTGACTTCTTGCCCAAGTGGATAGAATGCATTCAACCTAATCACCATCCAGCTGAAGGGGCTCAAATTAACCTTGCCTGGCTGTTTTCTGTATTGCTTCTCTGCCCAGCTCCATACCTCCTCTCATAAACCCCAAGAGCACCTATTCTACCTTGATCATCTTTTTCTTACACTTAAATGAAATGTCAGTGTTTGCCCTGAGGATGGTGAGGAGGTTTCTATGTCTCCTTTCCTATGGAGGCAGCCAAACTGGTGTTGGGGAACCCCATGAACTACCCTTTCCTGAGGATGCTCTGGCACCTCTGTAGTGATGTGTTTGACAGACTCTGGGAAAGATCACAGCTTTGAATGACCATTTAATTTAATCTCCCATATCACTTCCCAGTGGGCCCAGAGATCTTTGCAGAGCTTCTGCAATAATAAAGAGCACTTTGATTTTAGTTTAATAGACCAAAGTCTGCCTATTATAGGAGTTTCCTTTCCCACTTTTATTACATTTTCTAGTATCTCTGAAAGAAGGGATGAAGAAACCTTTGAACTTCCACTGAAGTGGAAGCTCCTGTGGGATGACCTCTGTTGCTTTAGGAGCAATCCTCCCACGTGCAGCTATCTGTGGTGGCCAGCCTGAGCTACACATGGATCCAGCCAGGGCATTTACTCTCGAAAAATATATTTCATCAACAATTGCAGAGCCTTGCATCTATGTTGATTTTCTTTGATCAACAGTTGTTAATCTCATTACTTTAAAGACTTGCCTTCTTGGGATTGGTGAGTCAGTAATTTGAGTCTACTTTATAATCCAATCTAATAGAAGTCAATTATGAAAAATAAGAAATGAGAAAGGAAGCAAGCTCACTAGGTTCATTCCTCTTTGGATTTGTCATGAGCTGATCTTCTAAAGAATGCAGAGAACTATTTCCTTCCAGCCACCTTTGTGAATGCAACTCAGAAATTCAGCCTCTATCAGCTTCCTACTCTTGTACGTGAATCCTGATTACGTCTTTTTTTCTTTGTTTTTATTACTTTCATTTTTTAAGATGTTACTTTGCTTCAGAGATATAAAAGTTTGCATAATAGTAAGAGCTTCACTGATCAGATGTACAAAGAATAAACTTAAATAATCTTTTTGCTCTTTTAGGAGATCCATAGGATTCACTGAAAAAAAAAAAATTAAAAATTTACCATTTTGGCAAGATATAAATGCCTGGTTGCATAGGAAAACAAGCATGCTATAGCACTGAAGCAGCAGGTATTCTCTAATACTCCATTTTATTCACTTTTCTCCATAAGGGCACTTAAGGGTATAAAAGATGCATTTAGAACTGGGAGAAGGAGTATGTACCATCCTTTCCTGGTACTTGCAACATTGAATTAAGAGAATCTCACAAATGGATGTTGCCTACAGGTCAGATCCTGGATATTACTAAGTTTTGCCTCTGGAAGGTTTTTTCTTTTGTTTCCCAATGAGGAATTGCTGAACATAGTGTTCTAATATAAAGGTTTATGATTAACATTGGGGCTATTTGTAGAAGGGCATGTAGTGTGGGATAAGTGATCAGAAATCATACCCAGGGTGCCATCAAAACTCATCCTTTTTTGTAATGCACTGTTGTGAACATTTATGATTAGGCTATAAGAAAAGAACGGGGATGATGTTAATGAAGCCAAAGACATTGAGAATGGTACCATCTACTTAGACATCACCCAGAAGAGAATTTTTCTTCCAAAAGGAGACTGAAAACAGAGCAGCCTAATCTTTGCAGACTCAACACCTGACTTCATTTAAGGTGCAGATTTGGGGTAGAGAGGAACTGAGGAAGGAGAAAACAAACTGTGGAAGCAGCTAAGCCCTAAACTGGGCTTTGAGCAACTTTCCTTCTTGGTGTGAATTAATATCCAACATCCTAAAGATCTTAGTGTGTTATCAAAACAGTATTCAGATTTTCAAATTCACAATTTTCATATCTGTGACTGGGAATAACTGCACTGTTAAGCTACTGCTGCCCTCCATATCAAGAAACATGCAGCCTTCAGTTGCAGGTGAGATCACAGGAGGACACACGATCTTGGGTGAATGCTCCTCCTCCCTGTGCCTGAATAATATGGGTACGCTGTTACTTGCTCTGAAACCCTGTTGGATGAAGTGGTTTTGTTGTTGCTTATTGTCCTGGAAGTTGTCAAGTTGCAACCCAATAAGTCTCCTAAGAAACAGTTTAAGAAATATCCTTTTTAATAAAACACAGCAGTTTTTTCCATGGGTATCATTGATTTTTTTTTTTTTAAGTAGCAGAGACTGGCTGTGTGTGAGCTCCACCACTTCAGTTTTATATGAATGGTAGGCTGATGTGATAGCATGAACTGCTGAGAACATAAGGAAACTTGGAAGTACAGCTGCAAGGAAAAGTTTAAATTCGACTCAGTCAGAACTTTGAATTATTACTAAGACAGCAAATGACTTTATATTTGTTGTGAAAATTATAGTAGAACTGTGGTGACTTTTAAGCTAAAATAGACAGGTTTTTTGTCTTCACAAGAATGTAAGTGCAATGTCATTTACTTCAACTAGCTGCAACTTAAAAGAAAATTCTGCATTTGATGGGAGGAAAGATGCATTCTTGGCATGCTTCTAGCACACAATCATCAGTAATTTCCATCTCCTGGCCTTCAGCTTGCATATCCTGGTGCACTGTTGAGGGACTAATAGGAATTGTGGTGTATGTCAACAATAAAGATGTGCATAGAGGTTTAATTCAGGGTATGAATATGTTTTCATTCAGATGAAGAGGTGCCATACCAAGGTTAAGCACTTTTTGGGAAATATTTTATTCAAACCAATTGGCTGCACTGACTGCTCCCCTGTATACTACAGCTTAACAGCCTGTTGATTGCCTCTGAACTAGGGTCATTTATACTGAATTACATGGCTACTATTCCCACTACTGTTTATGTCATATGGGCATGTTGATCATATCTTACACTTTCTGGGAAATATTAAATATTGCCAACTGGGAGATAATGAAGTCAAAATGGATTATGCTCTCTTTACATGTATATCTGCTTTTTTTTTATGCCTTCTTCAGTGAAAAATAAATACATGGGTCATTGTTCTATATTGTATTTAGAAACAAATGTAGACGTTATGTTATTCTAGTGCTTATTTTGGTTGTGGTTTGGGTTTTTTTTTTGTTTCTAAGACCAAATTGGGGCAGAAAGATTGTGTATTGGCCTGTGAGTGCAAAGAAAGAAAAAAAGTTCCTGGTGTAGGGTCTAAAACTTGATGTCATTAACTTATTACTGCTGAAATTAAGGCAGATTCCCAGCGGTTTATCAGCCTCTGTTGGGGTTTGCTGTTGCTAATGAGAATTGCCAGTGAGAGTGTCACCCAAAGAAAACCCAGTGTGAATTCTCTCTGGCCCAAACTCACTGACCCCTGAAGCGAATGTGGTGAATCTCAGCTCTGGCTGTTCAGTCCTCTTCTCACCCCCACCTTCATAACTCTGGAGAGCAGACTCATTCCTGGGTAACATACAGATAGAGTAGCTGCATGACAGGGCCACCAACTTGAATGCAAAGATGCACAAGCATCCTGCTCCCAGGGCATTATGGATTTAGCACAAAGGTTATTGAGAGCTGCATCTTGTGGTCATGGCATCATGTAATCTCATGGGTGTGCCTCTACCACATATGACTTGTTGATGATGTCTAGGAGGCATTATTTAAAAAGAAGACAAAACAGTTCAAGCCCTTGCTTAAAAAATGGGAAAATAAATGGCATTGTCTATAAGCTCAATGAGCCATATTTCTTGACCTACAAGCAATGAATTAACTGCTAAATAAATAGGTTGACACAATTAGAATGCAAATTGTAGGGAGGGGAAAGGAGAAGAAAGGAAATAACTTGGAAAACTTTTAATTGTTTGCAGTAGGTTAAATTCTTCCCCTGTGGCATGTTAACAATAGCCCCCTACAAAGCCTTCTTAGTCAGTGGGTGTACCACATTAGCATGTGAGTCTGGATCAGGCATGAACTTCTGCAATAAATCTCCTCACTGCCCCCACACTCCTACTATGCCTTGGTTCATGCTGTGGAGTGGTGGTGGAGTGTGCAGACTGGATTCCTTTTGGACAAAGCTCAATGGCATTCTGCGCTCTGGCAGTGCGCTCTGTGTGATCCAGCACCCAGCAGTACTCATGTCCTTGGGACAAAACTAAAGCTAGTTTAAATTAACCTTCAGCCAAACACACACAGTGCAGATATGGGGTGCTCAGCACCATTCATCCCACTCTTCAGATGCTCTTTTGGCTACAATACATGCTACTGAACAGACAAGGTGCTTGCTACTACTTTTTCTCTGTTTTGACTCTTCCCAGAGACTGCTGCTCAGGCTTAGAAAGTTCAGCTGAGCTGAGGTGTCTGAAGGGTGTGCCAGGGAAGGTGAAGCCTGGGTTAGTCACTATGAGCATGCAGAGAGTAGCTGTTGCATACACACCAGTGATAATCAAAGAGACCAAAAAGAAGAGCTGAATTGCTGACCACAAATGTGCGAGGGATTAAATCTTTTGACATTTCTTTTGACTCTTCCCAGAGACTGCTGCTCAGGCTTAGAAAGTTCAGCTGAGCTGAGGTGTCTGAAGGGTGTGCCAGGGAAGGTGAAGCCTGGGTTAGTCACTATGAGCATGCAGAGAGTAGCTGTTGCATACACACCAGTGATAATCAAAGAGACCAAAAAGAAGAGCTGAATTGCTGTTAACAGACCACAAATGTGCAAGGGATTAAATCTTATGACATTTCTGTGCCTGAACTTTGAAGACTGAGTTTTCCAGGCTCACAGCAACTTTTAGGATGTAGTTCCCCAAGAAGATTATAAGGCCTGAACAAAGATCCAGTGCAATATCATGTCTCTGTGGCTGGTAGTGGAGAAAGAATAAGGAACGTACACTGTGGTTCTAGCTTCAGAAAATCGGAGGCTCTTCCTGATTTGTAAATTGCATCTGCATCAGGCTTAACCCATCCTGGACCTTTCCTCCATTAATTTGTATAATTTCTTTTTGAGCTCATTTATGGTTTTGGCCTTGCAAGCATCCTGTTTAATGTGTTCCACAATTTCATTACGCAGTGTGTGAAGAAGTACTTCCTTTTGCTTTAAGCCTGTTGCCTGGTAATTTCATTTGGTGTCTTTCCTTCTTATGTTAGAAGAGGGAATTGTTGTTCCTTTTTTGCCTTTCCCAAGTAATCTTTAATTTTATAGACCTCTATTATAGCCCTTTCTAGCCACCTTTTTCCTGCTTTGAACAAGAAAATCCTATGTGATTATAAAAAAACAAACCCAGAACAAACAAAACCCCAACCACTTTGTATCTACATTAGCATTTTTGTTCAATGTGAGGTCTGAAGCAACTACTTTCATTTACCATTCATTGCTTGGTTGCTTCTGACTATCAAACTAGAAGTTCTGCTCCAGGGTTCCCGTAAACATACTCCATGTCCTACCAGAAACAGAAGGGTCCAAACCAAAGGCTTGTTCCACAGTCAGCTTTGGACCCCACGTGTGGTAAGGACATTCAGCCCAGGTGACTGAACTAAATCTAGCATGAAATTATTTCCCTTCAGGTGTAGAGCTCTCAGAATCAATTGCTCTGATCTGTCAGTCCACCCTTCACCACCCAATTACTTTCTAATGTAGATGTAGTGTAGCCTAGACTAGTGTAGACGTTATTTTGCGTGTTTGGAAACTTCATCTAACTCCCTGTCATCCCAGTTGCCTGCTCTGTGCACTCTATCTCAGTCTAATAATTCCTCCTCGTGGTGGTGGAAGCAACACAAAAGGTTTATACAGCACCATAATAATGCTTTCTTTTGGCCCTTGATTTTTTCCCCTGTTAATTCCTAACAGTTTATATGCTGCTTTAGCAGATGATAAGCACTGAACTGATGTTTTCAGAGCCTTGTCCACAGGACAAAAAAAATCTTTTTCCTGAGTGGTAAGAGCCCAGCCAGAGCACCCTGTGTATATGTGTACACACATACATTTTTTTTTTTACTGTATATTATTTCACAACTGTTAGAATCAAATTTATTTTGCCCTGTTATTTCCCAGTCACTCAATATCATGAGATATTTCTGAAGTCTTTGCAGACAAATTTAATTTTTGCTGCCTTGAATTATTTAGTATCCTCAGCATACTTCATAATTTACCCAGTTTTTCATCTTATTTTATTAATATAGTCCCAAGATACATCAGTGTGTGATTCCACTAGACTTCTCTCCATTGCAAAAACTGGTGCTAGAGTCCCTTGCTTCCTATCCTTTACCAATTTACTATTACATGTGAGAAACTTATCTTTTGCTGTAAGACTTCATCAAAAACTTTTTGGCTATGCAAATAAACTGTATCAGGGTGATCACTTTTCTATTTGTTCACCCTTTGAAAACCTTCATAAATTTTGTTGGTGTGGCTTCCTTCCTCAAAAGCTTTGTTGACTGTGCCATTATATTGAATTTATTCATGTGTTGATTAGATTAAAAAAAAGAAAAAAAAGAAAATCAAAAAGCAAAAGTAAAACTTAGTTTCTTTTTGATCATTGCAAGTAATTTCTCTGGTGTGGAAATCAGACAAATTGTCTCTAGTTTTCTGGATCACCTCCCCTCCAGAGCCTTTTTTTAAATAGCAGCATCACTTCACTTTCTGTATCTCTGAGAAGGAGATGAGTTTTCAACATTTGAGTTTCTTTTAGAACTTCTGAGTAACACCACATGAATATGGGGATTTACTATTAATTTTGATGATGTATTTTAAAACCTGTTCTACTGACATTTTGATATTAAAAAGTTGCTCAGACTCATTCCTTCAGGTTCCACTGTGGAAAATTCCCTAAGCTTTCCTGTAATGAAATCTGATACAGAGAATTAATTTGGCTTCTTGAGATTCTGGCTAAAATCCCCTAGGTTTTCTTTCACAAACCTGTCTTAGATTTCCATTAATAAAAAGCCTTGGTCATTCCCATTGAGTTGTTATGGATCATCAGGAGTTAAAGTAGCAGAGAGAAGGACCCTATTAGTTCAATTGTTTATTCTTTTTGTCTGCTCTGAGATCACTGTGGTGACTGTGCCAGATAAAGTTATCTGTGGAAACTGGGCATTCTCTTATCTCTGCTATGCCCATCAGTGAAATACCAAGATATCTAGGAGACATTTTAAAGTAGAGATAAGTCACTTTTTTTTTTTTCTCTTCTCATTTCTTTTGCAATTTCTGTTATAGAAATCTTGTTGGAATTCCTCTTAGTGAGTATGTGGGATAATTAAAAAAGAAAGCACTATCTATACTCCCAAAGTCAAAAAGGTTTAACTGACTTTTATGATTCCTTTGCATTAAGACCATTGCTGTCTACTCATAGGACTTCCAAAGCTTTTAACTTCTTTCAATGATTCTGGGCTCTGACTTCTCACGTTGTGGCTCTTTAATCATGAATTACCAGCCAGCTGGAACAGCAGGAGAAGGATAGTTCATACATGCCCTGTGCTCCAGTTTAGTCTCTGTGAGAAGTGCACAGAAGCTCCACTGTTTCCTGTCTAAAGCTGGCAGAGAAATTACCAGCAGCTTATCACCCCAGCAAGTTCTAAGGTAAGCTTAGCAGCTAAGTGTTGATACTGGAATATTTGTCATCAGCACTCAGGGGAACCATTCACACTTCGGATTTGTATAAACTTTACATCTTAATGTGAAAAACCATATGCAACCAACACATGTAAAGCTGCATTTGAATTCAAATGAGATTAAGAAGTGGTTCCCTGACAGTCATGCTTTCACAAGTCTGTACTAATGCCTTGCTGCTGAAATATCTTCCTTTTTTAATTTTTTTTTATTTTCTTTTTTTTTTGTCCCCAGTGATGCTGAATGCCATTTACTCTGAACTACTGAACCTGCAACAAGAAAAGCACCAGCAAACCTTGGTTCCAATGGTAGGGGCCACTTCTGGCCATGGCGAGTTGCTATTCCCACACATTTTTGCCATTATTGTTTCTTAGGGTTAAGTCCAACAAATGGCCCTTTGTGATACTGATATGAATCAATGGAGACACATGTAAGTGGGAGATGACAATAATTGGAGAACCTTGATGACTAAGGAGTTGCTAGCTCAGGGACTCCCAGATAACAACCCAGCCATCTGGCCAGCCATTCAGCTGCCTGCTGTGAAGTCTCTGCATTTAAAAATTGTGTTATCAACTTTACAATAAAGAAGCAGCCACCTGAGCATCAGCTTGCAGAGCAGACAGGACTAAGGGAACCATTATTTAAATATAACCCTTTCAGCCAGATAGGAGTAGGAGGAAAAAACAAGAATTCCCCGTTATCACACAACCACCCAAGCAGCAAGAAATGAACAGAGAAAGAGTTAGAATAGTTACTTCTAGTGCTTCATATTGCTGGAGGAAAATCAAACTGGTGATGTTGTGTCCTCTCCATCTGTTCCCCACTACCATTTCCTCCTTCCAGAGGGACTGCAGGAAGTATTGCTTCAGACAAAAAACAGACAAGATGAAAGGCACTGCCAAAACCCATAACTTTAAAGGAAATAAATAGACTACCAAGTGCCTGCATAGGTGATGAAACAGGTGTAAACTGGTGGGGAAAAAAGCAGCCCCTGGTAGAAATTTGATAGATAAAGGTCTGTTGTGGCTTGAAGAACCATCGTAGATGACTTTGTGCAAAAATGGATGCTAAAATGGAAGCTTTTCTCCTGGCTAAGCTCATACAGCAATTAGGACAGCTTTTTTCTCTTTATAAGTTGGAACAGTTGACATGCAATTGCCAGAGAGAAAAAGCTTCTCTCAGCACCATCTTTACAAGCAAGAACTTTATTTACTGTGTAGAAGATTCACTGGACATTTGGTAAAGCTGCTGTAAGAAAGCAGCACCCTTCTGCTGTTGTGAACTGTATTACTACAGTAAATGGCATTCAGCATCACTGGGCACAAAAAACAGACCACCACACTTTACTAATAATTCAGATCTTCCTGGGCAGGAACTGCAAATGTTGCCAGACTGAAGCAGCCCACTAAAGGAATTTTTCTGGCTGTTATGGGAGCTAGGTGTACTGGTTACAGTCATCCCTTATACAAGCTGATCATTAGTTTTAAGGAGTGCATTTGTACTAAAAGAATAACTAGTATACAGGTATTGTAGCACTTGGAACTCTGCAGTAGCATGCTGTGGGGGAAAGCTGGGAGGCAGGAGACTTGCTCATGTGATTGCAATGATTCAGAACATATCATTACACACAGAAACATAGGTGTGTGTGCACTGCCTACCATTAAATGCCCCTTACAATGCCTAATAAAATACCAGCCATGAATGTGCTCTGCTTGTCCATGAGAAAAAAACTTTTATAACTCATTTGTATGTTTTATGATTAAACCATAGACAAATTTACTGTGTTATGCTCAAATGCTGTCCAAAAACTGGTTTAGGACACAGTTTTTCTGCTGTTGAAATTAATAAAATCTCAATGACCTCTATTAGAGGAATAGACTTTTAGCTTTTTTTAGCTTTTGAAGTGAGCTCTGAAGGCAATGCACAACTCTTCATTGTGCAATGCATACTAAAAAGCTAGCCAGTGGCAAAACTTCTCTGGACATCACTGCTCTCAAAAAGTGAGAAAAAAGGTCCCAGATCAAGAATGAAAGTACATCCTTACGATCCCAGTTATTAATTGCCAGTTGTAAAAAGGAGGCACACAGTTTAAGTTTGAAAAATCTACTAGAGCTGTCAGAGTGGCCAGGTTTGGAGCCTCATAGTTGTGATTGCTCCATTGCTCCCTCACACCTTGTTGAATCCTGTGGATTCAAAAAATTCAGGGTCCCATTTTGTGTGGTACACTGGTCAGTTCTGTGATAAGAAAGGAAGAATCTCATTATCTTCCATTCTCTCCAGGTGACACCTCTGATGTTCTTTTTCTTTGGAAGTCTCTTTCTCATCCAGAGAAAAGTGGAGAGAATGGGTGAACAGACACTGGGAGGTGCAGATGCTTCACAGGCATAATTTTTTCTTTTCTCAGCAAGGTATCATCTGTTCCTTAAAGTATTTTCCTTTCTGCTTGCTTGGAAACATGGTCCAGACAAGTACCAGATGGTTTTTGTCAGCTCCAGGATGGATTATTGAGTTGTGTCACGTCTGAAGCTGAATGTGAACACAGTATGCAAGTTGTGGCTGGTATAGAAGTTGGCTGTGCACTTTCTGGAGGGTTCAAGCCTGTGCTCAAATCTCTCCATAGCTGATTCCCAGAGAGCTTCCAGCGCTGCTTCATTTCCAGAACAAAAGGTTCAAGCCTTTGCTATGTGGAACACCCTGGTTTGACCTAGGAGCTGCCTTCCTCAGCAGTGCAGATTTCAAAGCCAAAGATGAGGTATGAGAGGACTAGGAGTCCCTCAGCCAGTGCCACTGGGGCCCAGCTATGTAGTGGAGCACCCTCCAGAGGAGATAAGTGAATCATGAGTTTGCATGAAATGCTGAAAAAACATCTTTAAGAAGCATCTTTCTTTTCACCTTCCAGATCAGAGAGCTCTTTTATTCCCATGAATTCTTCAATCCCAAACAATTTTGACTTTCTAAATGCCACAGTGCTAGATACCACAAAGACTACTGCTGTGGTTTTATGCTGATGGGGATCTGTTGATGATGGACAGCAAATATAAAACTCATTTTAATGTCAGACATTGATAGCAAGTCTCCTTATGTAATCTTCTGCCTAATTTTAGTTGTCTGTGGAAAGAGGCATTGCAGAGGCTCAGAAAGAGGATAGGGAATTTATATGCTTAAGGATGAGAAACCCTTTTACTCCTAGCTTCAAAGCTTAAAAGAAAAACACAGAATAAAAGAGAGTCTTCAGAGTCTATCTTCTGGCCTAAGGCAATGGAATAACCCTATAATAGGCTCCTTTTTTATTTTTCCCTGCACCCTGGTAACATAAATTACTTCTGTTCTGTCACAAGATCACATTAGGGATGTGTCATGTAGGATCCCACAATCTCAAGGCATGACTCTGAATGGCAACAGAAAACCACGTGAAGCCTCAGAGTTATGAATTCAGCTGGTGGCACACCCGGACACAGCCAGATACAGAACACGCCGTGGCAAATTACAGCCATGAGGAGCTCTGGCAAAAACACTGCTCCACAAGTGTGCTCTTTGTCTCAACAATCCCCCTCAAACTACCCATCAAGGAGGAACAGCTTTGCTTTTTCATACTGCTTCCATAAGGATATGTACAGATCTCAGTGGCTGAGTGCTTTTAGGTCTCATTAGTAGTAGCTACTAAGGGCTAGGACATGCAGCTGACACAGTAAAACAACTGTGGTTTAACAGGTATTTCACCAGGTGTAACAGGCTGGTGTGTGACCTGTTTAAACAGTGATGGAGGCACGCTCCTAATGGAGCTCTAGAGCTGTCCTTGGTGGGCCTGCATTGCCACACTGACAACTGGGGTCTGCTCCTATTCCTGCCATGTTGTGAGTAACATTTGGGATGTCTGCTTCTCTTCCAGTGCTCACTTTTCCTTCAGAGTTGCCTGCGCCCTTGAAACAAGCAGTCTGTGGACGTTTGTGTGTGGGAGGGGGCAGGGAGGCATTGGGGATGAAGTGGGACACCTTCATGGAGTACTGTATGTTAAATAACAGACTGAGAGAGGGAGTGATGAGTCTCTCAAGGAAGCATAAACACTATGTACTCATTAGAAGACTCATTATAAATAAAGTACAGGGAAGGTGCTCTGAGAGAAAGCTTTTTCATTGGTATTTATTAGGACAAAGAGCTCCTTTAATAGGGCAACTGAAAAGCACTCTGCTGCAATCATTAATAAGCATTACCACTTTTACTGACTTCTTGGGAACAGTTTTGCCCTTCTCATTGCCTCTGCATTAAAGGGACAGGCTCTTTGTTCCATATTTATTCCAAAAGTACAAACCAGGCCAAGAAGGGGGGGGGGAGGGGGAAGAAGAGCAAAACCCCAAGAACTTTTACATCTCAGCCCAGAGGCAAAGCTTTGCTGATGGAGTGAAACACAGCAGGCTGCTGATAGACTTAGATAGGCTCTTCTGCCTGGAGTGCCTCTATTTTGGGAGCTCCAACTGGGTACCTCAACCCACCAGAGGAAAAATATAGCAAAAAAAAAAAAAAAAAGGGGAGTAGGAGAGAAAAAGAGGAGCTCACTCTCTGAAGTTCCACTATGTATTTTATCACTTCTGCCAGGCTGGAGCAGAGTTGTCTACTTTAATTAAGCACCGTGCTTCTGGCTTTCAAACCACATGGGCAGTTGTATTTTGGCACCTGAAATTGTAGCCATTTTCTCTCTCAGGTTAACATACCCTTCCTGAAGCTGTTTGAACCACCAGCCTGCTGGAAGACAGCTGTGGTGAACAGGGAGGTTTGAGTTTGCACTTTTTAGGTTTTTCTTTTTTTCCCTCTCCCCAGTGGAAAATTAAGGTATGTAGCCACTATTTTTTTTTCCTGAGATTTCTTTTCTGCTCGTTGTTGGATTTTACCAGGCTGTCCTTGATAAACTTGCATGGAAGGGTGAGCACTGCAAACGTGAAGAGAAATGAACTTTGTTATTTTCCTTTTAAAAACATAAACATGTGACTTTGAATTATCTCTCTCCTCTCTGCACAGGCACACGCGTGTAGCAATCCTGCTTTCAGAAGGAAATGAAGCAGGTGAAATGTTTATGCTGAAAGCCAGTGCCTGCAACTGCAGATGTTGCATCTGTTGGTGGATATTGCCCCTGTAGAACAGTCACCACTGCAAGGTGCAGAGAAGAACTAAGCTTGGAGTAATCTGTCTCCTCTACCAGCTGGATTAATAGCATGGTGCTGAACCCAAGGTGATTTGGCCAAGTTGCTTCTGCGCCAGAGGCACTTGCTTCAGGCTGTCTCAGAATGTGTGAGGAGTGGACACATGACCTCCTATGCCCAGAGATGTCCTTGTCAGGCACTGCCTGAACACTTGCAGACAAGCACTGTACAGAACATGAACTTCTGTGCACCACAGTTTGGGCACTTTTTTCCCCAGATTTTTTTCTCCCAAAGCAAGCACACCAGCTACCAATCAACTCCCTGAGAATACTTTCTCTGCAGCCTCAGCCCCTTGGTCTTCTGTATTTCTAACCCTTCCTCGTTTGCTTTCTCCTCCTCTCCTCTAGTTCTGTTTGTACGGTTTAACGCTGGGTTTCCTCAGCCCCAGATGTGTGACAGTGCTGGGTGAGATCAAGTCTGTCCTGCTCAGGACCTTGTTTCTGAAAGGAGCCAAAACCAGGAGCTCTGAAGTGTTTAAGAACAGTGCAAAAATGTGGATAGAAGTAATGTCTTTGCCTTTTCATGTAGCATTAGGCTTATTTTGGTATTCATTTTGTCTACAGAGAAGCTTACTTAGAATGAAGAATAAGTAATCTAGATGAATTCTCTGGCCCATTATTTCTCATTCTTGTTGCTGTCACACAAAATAAGTATCTTTTTCTAGGTTGTCTGTGCTATATATTTGCTTAGGCAAAGTATTGACCATTCTGCTCCACAAATAACTTTCCTCAGCGTTCTGTAGTGAAGGTTAATGAGAGAACTGTCAAAATCAGTATTAAGCTGTGAGTTTTGTCTTTGTGTGAAACCTTCAGCCTTTCGGTCAAAGGTTTTCCTTTAAATTCGTGATCTGAAACAAGTGCATAAAGCTCTTCAGACAGGCTTAGTCCATTTGAAATCAGGCTTATATCAATTTAGATTAGACAGACAAGAATCAATGCAAGCTGTCTTCCATGCCAGCCAATGTTAAATTGAACTGAGAGCAACCCCACAGTGGTTTACACTAGTTTAATTACTGGTTTAAAAAACAACTTCCATTGACCTGCTGTGACCATTCTGCAAAGAAAGGGCTTTGCTTTGTCCCCAGCCATGTTGCTTGTAGGCTTTGCCTGAAACAACAAGACCAACAATGAGCATTTCTTAGCTTTCTCCTTCTGCATGCATGTCTCTCAAGATCTTTCCGGTTTATAGGGTAGAAATCCCAGGTGGTTTTAAGGAAAGACACATCCAGGCACATCCATGTAGCAGTGTACTGCTCCAGGAAAGGTAACTCAGGGAATGTAGGAAGTGTGATGCCTCCTGCAGAGGTATTTCCAACCTAAGGAAGGCTACAGCTGTCTTAAAAGGTGCAGGTAGGTGGTACTGTAGGTTGCATGGTAGCCTAGAGGTACATGGTGTGAGGGAAAGCAGAGGAGCTTTTAACCCCATTCTTGCTGAGCTCCCATTTTCTGCTGCTGACTGCAGGGCTCTGGGGAGGAACTGCAGGATACCTGCTGCCATCCCCTGTAGCACAGGCTGAACTCCTGGAGCAAGTGGAAAACCCTCTCAGAGCTTTCTCCCTAATGCAGAAAGACTTCTGGAGGAGGTCTCGTTCTCTTCTGAATGGTGTGGAGGGGGTTGAGTGAGTAGTTATTTTACCAAATCTCTTTGAATTTCAGTTTGCAGAGCAGACCGAAAAATCAAAATTATTAGAGGTCTGCCTATGAATAAATTGCATCCAAGTCCACAAAATTTGCAGTCATGGAAGAACTGGGGGAGCCTGAGCTGTGTCTAACATCTCAACTACCTATGACGCTATTACAAAAAACAAACACCCCCTTCCCCCAAAAGAAACCAAGGGTAAAAAAAAAAACCAAACCAAACAGCTTTACTTATAGCAGGCCTGTACTGAGTATCTAACTTCCTTGGAAATGAATCTGGACAACTTCCTAGTTAATATATCTGTCCCTGTAATTCCTATCTCAAGGATGAAGCTGATCAGAGCAGAGCCGTGGAGGACTGGTGAGTTATTCTCAGTGTTTATCAGGGTAGCACCTGGAGGTGATCCGATCTCCCCGCCTCCTCAAAAAAATAAATCTGTCTTCCCTTGGCTAGCTTGCAAATCTGCACTCAAACCCTTCTGTGCCAAACATGTGCAGGTGTACAGTATGTGTGTTACTACTGAGCCATCTGCAGCCTCCCCTGCACGGCAGTTGTTTTACTTTGGAGTTCCTTTCCCGACCAAATGGAAGTCCACAGAACACTTTCAGTAGCACAAATTAAGCAGCTAATGCTTTCTCACAGTGAGATCAGCTTTGCCTGAGCTCACGTTGCAGGAGCAGGAGATTTTTTCCTCTCATCCTGCTTGTTTCACTGAAGAAAATACATGACAGGCAAAGAAAGTATGTTGTAGAGTCCACTTTTATCCCCCACTCAAGGCATTTCTTGCACAGATAGTCCGGCTGAAGGGAAACAAATTCCATCAGCAATTTTCACCCTGAGGGTTTTTGGTCAGCTGGACAAACCTTCATGGGCTGACAGCACTGAGGATGTTTCCACCCCCAGACTAGGCCCCCTCCGCAGAACCACCCCTGATTTCAAGATCACACTGAGCATCCACTGTTAGATGTTTGAGGCATCCTAGCTTTCCACTCCTCTCCCAAAAAGCACTGGCTTCTCCCCAGACTAAGCCATTCCCTAGCTCTAGCCCCCTCAGTTCATGACTTCTTCAGCATTACTGTCAGTTAACAACACCCCCCCTGTGTTGCTAAGGGAAGGGAGGCAGCAGTGTGCCCACAAAACCACAACTATCACCATTTCCAGTTCTCCTTCCAGTCGGTGCAGCAGAAAGCATCAATGTGCCCTCCTGTTTTTTTTGTAAACCTCAAGGAGCTGCCAGCCAACACGCTGAGCTGGCGAAATTGATGGCTGACTAGATGAACAGAAGTGCACTTTGGGGACCTCCCCATAGCCTGTGGTTCACTAATGTTGTCCTCCCCTTGACTCGGTGGGCTTCCTGGGGGGCCAGCTGCTCCCCACGGGCAGGCTGGTGGCTGTGAGGGCAGGCACAGCTGGGAGTGCTGCACCAGAGACGGGTACAGAACTTGTCCTCCTGCCAGCAGGAGGGAGTATGGATGACGTGTAGCCCGGAGGCTTCTCAGGTCACCTGGGCAGTTCTGCCTAATGTGGCTTCAGAGCTCCAAAGCTACACCCAGGTGACCACAGGGGGTCTACAGATAACACATTCTTTAAAAAAAAAAAAAAAACAAACAAAAAACACTGACAAACTTTCAGACCTACTGAGCGGGTTCATTGTGTAACATTTTCAGTAATCTCTTCCCCCCCAAAAAAAGGCAAGTATAAACTTGCCTCTGTTTATTGTTCTCCTGTTTTTTTAGCACCACTATTTAAGCCAGCCTTGCTGCAGAAGTGCTCTCTGCCTGTGCCCACACCTCTCCAAGCCCAGAAAGGGAGGTAGAAATTGTGACTGGACAAATAAATTAGTATCTAACTGCTTCAAAAGAAGTGTTATCTGAACATAAGTCCACTTCTGCACCTCATGATTTCAAGAGCTTCTTTTATTTGCATGTTTTCCATACCCCTGTATGGTTCTGTATTTTAGCAGGAGGGTTAAAAAGATGGGTTAGACCATATCAGTTGATGAAAAGGAAGAAATTTGGGATGTGCAACACTGTGTATCAGTAGGAGAAACACGTCAGCTCAGACTTTCCTGGACTGAAGTCAGACTGTTTAAAATTTAAAAGTGAGCCACACAGCAAAGGTGTGCTTTCACAAAGAGTCTAAAACTGACCCCTCCCAAATTACTGAGATTCTCCTGTATTTGTGTCATGTAAACAATCTGGAAAGCATAACGTTTAATGTAAGGAGTCACGGTGTTTAATTAAGATTGACTTGCATCAAACTGTATACCTCACTGGCAGAAACACTACCTGGGTTTGCTGAAACTATAGTAGAGAGAGCCTCAGCCAGTGCCCTTGGGGAGGGGAGGAATTAGGGCTTTGCTTCTCCCAGTGCCTAAAAATGTGCTGAGTGTCTGCATCTCTTATAAAACCACCAGTGTCTCCAATTCTGAGAAGGCACTTAAGGTTCTTAAGGTTCCTTCAGTTCTAGTTTGTATTCTCTTTGCTTTTTCTCAACTCTATCCACCCCCCCCCCCATACTTCATGTTACTGCCAAAATAGGACAAGAAAAGGAAGAAAAGTATCCCCAAACTGACATTCAATTATTATAGAAAGGTTTTGTAAATTCATTTTAAAAGTTCTGGTGTGTGTTCCTTTTTCTAAAAAGATTTACTAATCCCTCTGGAATGAAAATGATTCAGCAAACGTCAGTTCAAAGTTATTCAGAGAAGTAATTAGCAACCTTAGCCAGCTCTTAGAAATATCTGTTTAGGCCAAATCCTTTTGCACAAAACTTTCTAGTGACTTATTGCGTCTGCAGCTCAGACACAGCCTGACCTTGGATAGATATTCTGTTCACCATTCATCTCTACAGGCAAGCAGCCATTAATCTGGTGTAAACATCAATATTTTTATAAACTATAATCTCCCGCCAGCACCGCTTTATGACTCTTGTGATTTACAAAGTCTTAAACTTAGTTAAAATGACCACATACATTGTTTATGGCTTAATTACATTGCTCTTTTCCTGCAACAATCAGGTGTTATTCACACAGAACTTCTCTACTGTCCTTGGCTCTGCCTCGAAAGGGAACACACCCTCTAAGAGGCAGAGATGCAAGAGTAAACATTTGGCAAGGCTACGTTCCTTCCTGACCTGCTCCCTCTGTGCATGGTCGAGGATTTTATTTAGCAGAGGTATTGTATTCCTTGCAATGAACCTGAACACTCTGCTGTCTTACTGCCATCAATCTGGGAGTTTCTGTGTGAATGATAGTGGTGTCGTTCCCACCTAGAGGAGCTGTCTGTAAAAGTGAGCAGTGGCACCAGCTTCCAAACAGACCGAACACAACAGCTTCTCTGACATATAAAGCACTTCCCGACCTGACAGTTGCCAAAGTGCTATTTCTTCCAGTGTCTAGCATGCATTTTGTTTCCATTTTTAAGTGAACTCCAGTCAAAGTATTGATATGCATGCACACACTGTGCAAAATCACTTATGGAAAGGATCCTGTACTTCCAGCCTCCCCGGGCTTCCTGGGAGCTGGTCTCAGTTTCAGGTACAGAGGAAATCAGACTGCAGTCAACCATCTCATCCTTACCCTGGAGGTTCCCTCTTTTTAAGTCCCAAAGGTGGAAGAGAACCATTCATTTTTTTCAGGGCGACATTACTGTATTCTGCAAAAGGCAGGAACTGAGAGCTTAGCAACATTTGGAAAGCCAAAGCATTTCTTTAATGGAAGAAGTGATCAAATTAGCCAAAGAAACCAAACTATGACAGATGCCATCTCGACTGAGCAGTTTACAATTTACTACCACAGAAAGAGCACAGAGAAAGGTGAACACTGACAAAAGAGCATTCTTTTCTAAGCTAACTGCTTTTGAGATGAATGTCAGCTCCTTACCTTATAATGAGACATATCTATAAATCCTTTATGCAAGAGGTTAATAGGAGCTGGCAGTCTCTGACTCGTGCGGTTTGTTCAGTGCTACAAGGAGAGAGCCACGGGCAGCACGTCGGCAGAAATGAGCCCCAGTGCCAGGAGTCAAAACTCTGGTAGCCCCCACAGTGATTAGATGGCACATTTGATATATGCCAGAGCAGGACAACTGACAGATAGCTGTGGAGGTGGCACGATCTTATATATAGGAACTACTTCATCTCTCTAGAACCAAGCTATCCCAATAGCTGAGCATGTATTTTAAGAAGTCCTAGAAACCTACAGCCAAGCACCATAATGAATTCAGGGGGTAGCTTAATGGAAATCTCAAGAAGGAATGTAATTAGATGAAGTCAATTAGGCTGCTTGGGGATTTCTAGCTGCTGTTGTTGCTATCTGGGAACCCTAATAGCACGATTAGGATTAACTGAAATCAGCCTGATTGATTAGGGCATATAAACCTACATATGCCAAATTCCAGAGGGACAGTGTGCTTGAGCTTGAATCCATCTGGAGCTACGAGTCAGGAGGACGAGTTTACTTTCCTGGCCTTGGAGAAAGCGACAGATCAAGACTAGATACAGTATAAGCAAAGCCAAGTGATGACACAAAAAAGGCTGCTAAGGAAAGGACTGATTTTATCTGTTATGGCACTGTGTGTGAAGGCCATCCAGTCTATCCTGAGGAAGTGAGACTAATACTAAACAGATCTTTTCCTTTAAAAAAAAAAAAGATGTAATGTGTTTGTAACAAAATGCATCTACGTTTTCTTCGTACAGCATTTTAAGCTCAAATCCTTATGCAGCACGGCTGTGAAATTTCCCAGGATGTCAGAATCTTGTTATTACTTCAGTTCTGTTAGTTCCAGGGCCAAATTTGCAAATGTGAATTTAGAAGTGGATGGAAAAAACTGTCAGTGAGTCAAGCCTGATGCTTCTGTGTCATGAGGTCAAGCACACAAATGCTTATTTGCATCCATTTAAAATCCAGCCTGTGCTGTGCATGGGAACCCCACCTGCAACCTGCTTAGAGGACAACGGAGTTATCTCGGCTGCATTTTTTGGGGGAGAAAGATCCTCACGGCCACCAAAGAGTGTCAGGAATAAAGGCTGAAGGGGGGGAAGGACGTGTAGGCAAGGGTGGGGCAACAGCCCAGCTCTCTGTTATTCAAAGCTGCTGCTCTAAAGCAAGGTAAAGCAGCCCAGGCAGGAGCCTGAGGGATCTGATCCCAGTCATTACCACTCATGCGAGGGAGAGGATATGTCAAGGGTAGGGAACGTCTTGGGGGACCTGCAATATGGTAACTCACTTTCAGCTAAGTGGAGAACAACAGCTTTAGCTGTACAGTTTAATAACAGGCTAGGCCACTTTGTGCACCGGCAGGGCTGTTAATGCACAGTAGTCTGCCTCTCATTGTTAGGAGAGGAACCCCGCCGTTCCCATTTGACAGCCAGGAGTAAAATTATTTTGCCGCTAACGTTTCTCTTTGGCGTGAGCCAGTGGGGCTGTGCACTGCACTCATCCTGCCCGCTGCACCTGCAGCTCCCTCCTCACACCACAGGAAGGTTCCCATGGGCTTGGAAGCAAAGCTTGGGGTTTTTTTTTTTGCTTTCCTCCTGCGGCTCCCGTGCTATTCAGCTCTATTTGGGTGGCATACCCGCCTGTGTACCACGGCTGCCAGCTGTGGAGTGCTGTGCAGCATCCTGGAGTGCCTCCAATGGTATTTTGAACAATTAGTAACCAGCCCGGCATGATCATATCCTAATGAATTACTGAACTGTTTTCTTCTGGTTGAATACTGGGCTAAATCCTGAAAGAAAGTGGACACCTGCAGATTGTATTGGCCAAGAACTGTCAGTGAGAATTTGCCTGAGTTAGGACCACAGGACTTGCCTCAACCCTTCCCAAATATGTCCTATAGTGACCTTAATATTGTTAATTTCTCTTGCTGTTTTGGAAAGCACGTTTCACACAAGCATCAAAGACTATTTGCACACAGCAATTCAAAGAAACAGAGGTCCAATCATAACATCAAATGCCACGATGATGAAATGGCACTTTCCTTAGTTACCTGTTGACCTGTGAAAGCATTTTTCTTTCCATTAACTGGGCTTTATTGGGAAGTGATGGGGAGCAGAGGGTTTTTCCCAGTACTGCCACCTTGCCCATATTATTAATAACCCAGCTCATGTACTCACAAAGCCAGCGTAAATCTTCCAAAAGAAAAGCCATTATCTAAAATAGATTACTCAGAGAAAAAAATGTCTGCATTTATCCATTTTTTTTTTTGTCTCTTGCTCTATTTTGCAACATCTTTATAAATACATTCTTTTGAATGGTTATAAAAATGCTACTGATCACTCTTGAAATAATTTTAATCAAAGCACTTGCTTCACTGAAAAAATATTGTATAATATTTTCAATACCAATCTTAACATAAAATTCAGTAAAAATTATGAAACAAAAGCTCCTTTGAATTCTACTCAGTATAAATCATTTTGCTATTCCCCCCCAACAAGTCAAGGACCTTTTTTCCCTTTCATAAATATTTCATATCTACAGGTCTGACTTTGCGGTGGGTGTAATCATACAGGTAATTCTTTCAGTGGAACAGAATCATCTCTGACAGCAGATACTAGTTTGTTTTCTCTTCTATACCAAACCAGTTATAACTGACTGGGGCATTTGCTAACAGCAATGTTCTTCTTTGTGCTGATTTTTTTTTTGTGTACTAGAATCCTTTTCATAATTTATTTTTTGTTAAATTGTTTTATTGCACCTGGCTTGCAGGAAGTTTTAATCTGTATCAGAAATGGTCCAACTGTTGGGTTTTTATTCTAGTTTAAAAAAACCTAAAAGCACTGTATTTTATGTAGTTAGTGTCATTTTTCTTCACAATGAATCCCAGTATCCAGACGCTTCTGGAGAAGCACGAGATACTGCAGCCAGCACTTGCTTCTATCGCTAGACAATTTCACAGCTTATTTCATTTGCTGTAAGTTTTCACAAGATTCAGTAGAAAGTCTGTGAGACTTGGGGGAAAAATGCAGGATTGTTTTTAACACGGTGGTATTTGACCAAACAGGAGGGAGGAGGAGGGGGAATGTGAAAGTCAAAAGTGTAATAGAGGCTGGAAATTCTCGAACAGATGTAGCAGGTGTAAACATGTTTCCTTATTTTGGTTCCTGGATTTAACATCCTCCTACAAGACTTCCATGTGCTCAGAAAAAAAGGTTATATGTGCAGATGGTAAACTGCTAAAATGCCCAGAAGGTTCAAACTCATCTGTGCTTGTGAAGACAGGGAGAATTTCCCATCGCCTGACTCGCAGGTGTTTGGAGCACTCTGAGAAGGAGGCAGGCTGGGCAGCGCCGCTCTGCTCCAGCAGATGCCTCAGCCCGCGCTGGACACACGCAGGCTCTCTTCCCCACCACGTCCGAGCAGCTGAGAACATTCGGAGAGCTCCCCGGAGCAAGGAGGTGGGGAGAGGCTTTTTGGCATGTGCTCCACATAGTCATTACAAATTGAGGCTCTGGGCTGTTGCTGTCCCTGGGCTGCTGCTCTCTCTCCCCGACACATTGCACTGCCTCGGGTCACTGCCTCGCTGCTTGCCTGCCCACTGTAGTTTTGATCATACATTCCCTTTTGGCACAGGACGATTATTTTCTGCATTCTGCTAGGTCCTCTTCCCGTTTGTCCCTATTAGTCCGTGGCCGGCGCGGAAGCAAAAAGAAGCAGGTGTCTGCAACGCTCGGCTGGCACGCTGGAATGGGGGCGCTCCGGGGACGGCTCTGGCTGTGTGAGCGCCGCTCTCAGCACGCTCCGACCGGCCTCGCTCAGCCCCGACAAGCACGGCCCGTCTCGGAAAGCCTCGCTCGTTACTAACAATAAACCTACCTGCCAGGCCTCGCGTGGAGGGAGCCGTGATGGTACCACCTCCAGGCGGGCGAAGGATGGGCACTGCCTCCACAGGTTCGCCCTCGACCCGGCACTGCCCTGCGGACTCTGCTCAGGCCACCCCACCTGCCTCCGGCACTGCCTCCGGCTGAAGCCACCGTGCCTCCGTGTCAGATGTCCCCATCCCCAAGACAGGCTGACTACACTTGTGACACTGTGTCTTCGGCCAGCTCGGTGGCTAACGTCAATTGGCTAGGTCAGCTGAACAGCTGGCCTCATGCACGTTGGCCAGCCTTCACCAGCGTCCTTCAAAACACGCTGCAGAGTCAAAAAGAGTATGCCAGCACCTCCCTGAGGAGCAGCTGGCTCAGTCCAAATCTAGGCGAGATGTAAGCCATGCTGGTGGAAAGAGGAGAAATAGTCAAGGTATTGACTAGCTCGCCCCAGCACCCCTCCAGTTTTGTCAGGATCTTAAGTAGGTATCAAATCCGTCTGGACTCATACACTAGAAAGGGGATGAACAGCAAGGTGGCAAACTTGTGGGTGACATGATGTTATTTATGGTAGTAAAAACACAACACATGACAAAACCACCATCTCATGACACTGAGTAATAAGGGTGATAAAATGAAGGAGGAAACGCAGCGTAGATACGGGTATTGTAATTTCAGTGGGCAAAGGAGACAACTTCGTGTGCAGAGCTGAGGGTGCTGAACTAGCTGTTAGCTCTCAGAGAAGAAATCCTTGAAGTGCTGTGAAATCTAGATAGAGTTATAAAAATGCCAGATCCATCCTTAGCAGTATTCAAAAAAGTAAATAAAATTGTAGGATTTGGTATGGAAGGAACACAACTGGAAACACTGGTATGTCCTGGTACAAATCTCTCCGATGTGCTTGCACCCTGAACATGGTGTTGTTCAAGCCTGCTATTTTTACTGACAAAAATGGTAATGCTTGAGCCAGAGGAAGGTCCAGACTGTGAGACAGCTTCTGTATGAGGATTTCAAAATAGATTATCTGTCTGGAAAATGAAAATGTGAGTGAGACATGAGAGAAATCTGTAAAATCATGAATGGCACCGAGAAGGCAAATGGGGAATGATTGTAATTGACTCTCATACCACAAGAACTAGGAGCATCAGTTGAAATAAATTATTAGGTGGCCTGTTCAAAACAAACAAAATAAGGCTCTTCTTTACACCCTGCTTTGTTGGAGTGTACCACTAATTGTCACAGGATGCTGCAATGTCAAAAATTGATACGAGTTCAAAAAGCAATTATACAAATTCATGGAAGCAAAAAATCCATCAAGGGCTATTAAATTTAAAGATAGCACATCTGTCTCAGGGAAGTCCCTGAGCCACAGCTTGCTGGAGTTTGGGACAGCATGCCAGGGAACTATCACTCTGTGCTTACCCCTCTCTTATGCCGTTCCCCAGGCATCAGCTGTTGTTTGTGTTTGAGACAGGCTATTGGGCTGGATGGACTTGTCTCAACCAGCATGGCTGTTCTTCTGTTTGGATGCCAGGAAATTAATTTCTCCTCATCCAGTCTGCCGGAAACGATGCCTTTCCTTTCATACAAGGACTTGGGTAGGATGATTTTTGAATTTGTTATCTCTTGATTATTGTAATCACCTGTAATGGGATTTGAAGTCTGAGGTAACACAGACGTTGCTCTGAGCAGAATGTGGCAGTACGTGTCCAAAGCATGAGAAAAAAGCAAGGGTATAATTTTCACTGGCTCTTAGGCCCCCCCACACACACTAACTCCAGACCTAGTTAGGGTCTTCAAGGCCCAAGTAGACAAGACTTCACTGATAACCAGAAATTCACCTATCAGAAATCTCTCAGGTCCTATTTCGCGAGCCAGAAGCAAACCACAGAGGCTTAGGACAGCCTGAACCCTCATGAGCAGCCTATGTCAGACAACGAATCTTTTCTTCTTTATTTATTTACAACTTAGATACATTCTAAGGTGAAGCCTACTCTTTAATCTTTCCACCACCCACCAAAGCATCTAACTGTGGCCGATTCCTACAGCCAACACCTTCCTGAAGCTCTTAAGCCCACGACTAACAGATCACAGATCCACAAAGGCACATCTCCTTTGCATCAGGCTGGTGGAGGTGAAGCTCGAGAGCAGCGGGGTGCTTCTGACGAGCCACCACGGGACACACGCCAGGTCAGCCTCTTCTGCCCATCCTCCTCAGCAGCGGCATGGCCGCAGAGCCCTGATCCGGCACTCCACAGGCACGCACACCTCACGCAGAGCTCAGTCTGCCTGCAGGAGGACTGTATTAATCAGCTTGTCAGGGGAATTCGTATTTAAGCTAATGGGTCCCATGGTGGGGTGTTGGTAGCTGTTGTTTGAGATAGTTATTGTTATTTCAGAGCCTTCTGGAATTTAAAGGGGGATGTCCATGCAATGATTACTGATTTTTTATTATTATTATTATTCCTACTACAGATGCTGGGAGTGACCATTTTGGCTCACAAGCACAG
>NW_008623572.1:1460-2868 GCF_000691845.1 Merops nubicus | reverse complement strand
GGATCTCTTGTAATGCTACTAATTGTTTCGACTTTCAGTCCCTGCATCCTCAATAACTTGTAGCCTTTGTCAGAAGAAGAATCGAGATGATACCACTGATGATACGTCAACACCACCTTGGCTTGATGAAACACCCCTTCGAGAAGCAAGACACTCTCAGTAATCAACTTTAAAGAAGGTACATCAGCTCTACAGAAAAGGGAGAGGAAATCTGTCAGATAACAAGCTGAAGATGAATCAGCAGCATGTGCTGGCAGCAAAGAAAGCCAACAGCATTCAGGGCTTCTTCTTCCCAAAGTTTTCCTTTCAGCACCTTTCAGCTTTTTGTTTCCCACATTATAAATGATGGGATTCTTCACTGGAGGTAGCACCAAATAAAGAACATTCACAGAGAGCTCCAGAACTGGTGGGGTGGGGGGAAGACGTGGGTATGACACACAGTGATCCTAGTGGAAATGAGAGCCAAGTTCTGTTGGTTAATCTTTAAGCAGGCAAGATGAGTTTCAAAGCAAGCAAAAAACTTAGTTTTTCTTAGGCTGAAGTCATTTAGTCAAAAGGGACCCAAAACCCTCCCCTTAGGAGGGCCTAGAGGATGTTGCAGAACACCTCTCTGTAAAGTTTGCAGATCACACAAGACTGAGGAGACCCGTTGATAGTCTTGAAGGTCAGGCTGCCATTGGCAGGGTTTTGCAGGCAGTAGGGATGAGGGCAACAGGAGCTGTACAAAATGTAGTGAGGAGTAAACCCTGGCAAATATCTTAAACGCCTATTTCGCCTCTTGAAAAGGGAGGGGGAGAATGTCCTCACTCCTGGAGAAATTGTACACAAAACAGCATTCTGGGCTTCTTCTTCCTGAAGTTTTCCTTTCAGCACCTTTCAGCTCTTTGTTTCCCACATTATAAATGACAGGATTCTTCACTGGAGGTAGCACCAAATAAAGAACATTCACAGAGTGCTCCAGAACTGGAGAGGTGGGGGGGAGAGGGGAAGACGTGGGTATGACACACAATGATCCTAGTGGAAATGAGCGAGATGGGTATGACACATATTGATCCTAGTGGAAAGGAGAGAGATCAGCCTGAGATGAGAAAGGTACATGGCATAGGCCTGGTGCCAGCCATGCTAAGGGAATTTCATGCTGGAGAACATGTCCCTAATGTTGAGGGAAGTTCCTGTGCTTCAGTTTGTGTCCATTGCCTCTTGTCCTGTGCCTGGGCATCACTGACAAGAGCCTCTTTCTGTCCCATCAGATATTTATAACAGATGAGTGAGTCCTTCATCATCTCCATGGGCCTTCACTGGGTTCTCTCTGTGTCATAGGTCTTGTAGTGGGGAGCCCAGAACTGGACTCCAGGTGTGGCCTCAGTGGTGCTGATGTTGCCACTGTAACCTCCATCTACCACAGATG
>NW_008623572.1:0-1257 GCF_000691845.1 Merops nubicus | reverse complement strand
AGGTCCCCCCCCCCCCCCGGGGCAGCCCATTCCAGTGTCTAACCACTCTCTCAGGGATTAAATTCTTCCTAATACCCGATCAAAACCTCCCCCAGCGCAACTTGAGCCTGTTTCCCCTCATCCTATCCTCAGTCTCTGCCTTCTAACCGGGACAGAACACTAATATCCAATCAAAACCTCCCCCAGCGCAACCTGAGCCTGTTTCCCCTCATCCTGTCATCAGTCATTTGGGAGAAGAGACCAACACCAGCCTCACTAGAACCTCTTTTTAGGTAGTTGTAGAGAGCAATAAGGTCAACTCTCAGTCTCCTTTTCTGCAGTATTCTGGCCAGGTAAATGTGATTTGCTGAAACACAAAGATCTGGAGCCATTTAGCTGGCACATACATTGCAGGACTCAGAGTAGAATAGTATCCAAACAGAGCACCAGCTGAAGGCATGACAGGACACTCCCTGTGTCTAAAATTCCACAAGAAGCCCTGTAATTCAGTGTTCCCTGTCCATATCAATGCCACTGTGAGCACCAAAAATGGTGACAACAAAGAAAATGGCAGTTGGAATGGACATCAACAGAGTATTCCCTACCCAATCCTGTAAGGAGGGACATTTAAGAACATTGGGGGAACACCCAGAGTTTCAGAAGGACTTTGAGTAAGAACCCTACAACCCTGCATAAGGATTCAGGACCATTTCTCCAACACCCAGAGAACTGAAAGTCCCAGAAGGAACCCAGCTGCCTTCAGCAAGAAGCAACCCTGCAGAAGGATTCAGGACCATTTCTCCAACACCCAGAGAACTGAAAGTCCCAGAAGGAACCCAGCTGCCTTCAGCAAGAAGCCTTTTCCATCTCATAATTATTGAGTGAGTCACATTCCCAAGGCTCATTCCATGACTTTGGTAACATTTAGAGCTGGATGAGGACGACCAAATACTCACATTTCATGGGAGAATCTCCATGGCAGCCACAGAATCTGAAATCACAGTGTCATCAGTGAGGAGTTAATCACTGCCTTGGCCACGTTCAGTTCATCCAGCCAGACATTGCTTGGGCAGGGCTGAAAAACTTTCGGCTTCAGTGACTGTATTTTGAAGCTCTCCCACAACCAGAAGGAGAGTTCAGGAACCCACACCACTTTAGGCTTATCTGAAAGGCCATTTTAGGCCCTAAACATCCATCTTTCACAATATTTTAGGTTATTGAAGACGTCTGCATAGGGCTGGCACTTATGATATAAGTTCTAGAGGAAATGTGCCCTTC
>NW_008623571.1:29642-42720 GCF_000691845.1 Merops nubicus | reverse complement strand
CCTGCCCCAGACTAGATGGTCCTGCTCCAGTAGGGAGGTTGGACTCGATCTCTGGAGGTCCCTTCCAAGCCCTAACATTCTGTGATTCTGTGACTATATGTCTGCAATTTAGAAAGCACTGTTATTAAACGAAGCTGTATAAAAAAATACCACCACATAAAATGAATTTAAACTAATGGATCCTCTGTATACTTATGCAATGTATTTCAGAGGGAACATACATAGAAGCAAAAAACCCAGACATTTATGGAAACTGATAATTTCTTCTGTAGAGACAGTGGGACTCAATGATAATTGCTCCTCTGAATCTAAACTCTATAAATAACCAAACATTAAAATTTTTCTGCACTTTGGAAAATTAAGTCAACATCACATGAACTTAAGTTTGAGTTATTTTGCCCATATTCCCAGTAAAGTTCATCACAAGCTGACCATAAGTTGCATTTATTTATGGTAAAATAACACTATTGCAATGACAACATTGCCATGCCCAAGATAAAACATCATTTTAATGGTGAATTTCACTTCAGCCATTATCTTTATCAGCTCTATTCCCAACAGATTTATATATTTCAAGAATTATGTGACATTGGAAGGCATAGGACTCACCTCCAGTTCTTGGTGTGAGGAGGACCATCCTCGACACGAAGCAAAGCATAGCGAGCTGCATTCAGAGACAGTCCTCGGATTCCATCCCCCCATTCTTTTTCAGCTCTTCAGGATGTGAAAGAAATTCAGTTAACAGGGTACCATTTTTTTATATAAATGAAGAACATTACTTCATCTTGGTTAATCTTCATTAGTGATTTAAATCTATAAGGGCCTTTTCATGCATTCATGCAAAAAATGGTTCTTTTTTTATATCTATTACTGCTTATGTGAAGCAGTCTCAGGTCCCTTCAAGAGAACTATTTATTAATATTTATTATGGTCTATTTTGTTCATTCTTCAAAAGCTTTTTTATACTCATGAGAACTATTTAAGTTGCTTTTAAGTACTAGAATCAGTGAAGGTTACTTAAAATTAATTATTTTTAAGCAGCAGAATAAAACAAGTAAAACTTGACATAGTACAGGTTAGCGTGTTTTATCTTCCCCTCGACACCACTAGTGATTTCTCCCCTTCCTCTCATTCCCAGCTTCTCTCCCAGATAAGGCTAAAGCTCTATTTGCCCTTCTGAGCACTTTCAATCTCCCTACATTTTCCACTCCTCTTTCTCCCAATTCAAAGCAATGATAGATGCTAGGTGACCAATCAAATAACTGTTAGGCTAATAGATTTTCCTTTGTGGGAATTCTACTACAGTAAGGTGTCCATCTGCCTTCCTTTCCCTTTAATTCTGTTCATGAATTCTCCATGAACTTTGTTACCTCTAGCTTGCTTTCTTAGATTTAGATAAAATAAGCCAAACTGAATATAAAAGCTATTAAAGAACAATGTGGCAATTAAAAGGTAACCTTATAAACCACACAATTGTATAAGTTTCCTTCACTTAGTTATCCAAAAATTAAAAATAAAACCTGAGGTTTTCTCCAGATAACAGTTCTTAGAACATACCAGGGTGAGTTTCTCCCCACTGCTAAATCAGTCCTTGCACTTTTACAAGTGTGGAAAAAAGAAATTAAGTTTCTTCAAAAGAGAATCTCTTTCTACAGGGTAGATGTGCTGGCTACATACCAACGTTTGTAGGTTTTGCTGTTTGTTGGGTTCTTTTGGGTCTTTTTTGTTGTTGTTGGGGTTTGGTTTTTTTTGTTGTGTTTTTTTTGTTTGTTTACTTGGGCTTTTTTCAGCATGCTCCTGAAGCCTCCTGCTTGCACAGCAGATCTTATAAATGTGGCTCTCTATGTGTCCCTTGTCAGATGCATATGATGAAAAGTATGTTGCAACTTAAAGATCACCTAGGCCTTCAGAAAATAATTTTAAGTGTTCTGGAGTGTTCAGCATGATTCATTCTAATAAGTGCTAAAATCCACACAAAAGAGTAGAGCTTTGGGACTTTAGTGCAAGTTAATAATAAAGGCAACAGTTTTGTAATAGTTGCTGCATGATATTATAAGGTGATGTCCCTGAAGTACCAAAACTTTATGTCATAATCTTTGCCCAAATTAAATTTTCCCAGCTTTATTGGTTATTTTGATTAGTTCTGTCTGTCAAGAAGGTTGGAAATTAGAGTGATTTGAGAAATTAGAACCTGAAAATTTACAACCCTTGAAACAAGGAAAGATCCTGTCACTGCTAAGGAATACTGTTAAATCTCTTACTTCATTTGTATCTGTTTTATACAGAAGTGCTTTTTGCTCCATATTAAAGATATTAAATATAGAATAAATAAGATATATGGTCTTACCCTCTATATTCTATGTATTTGTATATACATCCTGCGATTAGCATGGCAATCAAAGCATAGTACCAAGAGCAAATGAACATCAAGGCAAGACATAAACTCATCCCCAGGAATGAAAGAGTCCTAAAAGAAACCATTTTTTTCCATTTTTTAAAATAGGCATGCAAATATTCTACAAGGTCAGTTTCCTATTTAACTTCCAGAAGGGCCTTTCTTCAAAGGCCATTTTCTATCTACTATATAAATAAAAATACATTTTCCCAGTTTAAACAAACAAACAAAATTATTTCTGTAAACTTGTGACATAATTGAACTAGATATAACAATAGATTTACTACATTTGTCAGCTGTGAAACTATCAGTACCTCCAAGTAAGCTCATTTTCAAATCACATTGCTATCACTGTTTATTTTAATTTAAGCAAAAAAAAAAAAAAAACACACTCAAAATTAAACATTATGTTACCTCCAGCAAAAATAGTAGATTCATTTAAATTAAATATGACTTATCAATCACCCTTTCCTGTTGCGGCCTGTCTCTTAGGCAAGAGCACCGAAAACAATCTTTCAAAAGCCACAAAGAAAGAAGGGTTGTGAGCAGAAAAAGCTGCAAAGGCAATGTTTGGCTCTCGTTTGCCCAACTATTATTCTAGTTAGATATAAGTCTGCTCAGAACTGGACAGTTTTGTGAATTATCTTAGTCAGATACAACACCCCAGATTTCTTTTCACATGATTTCAAATTAGAATTGACTTTCACTGTATTGATAAAGAATGTTGGCAGACCCAGCTTTTTTTTGGTACCTTTAGCTTGATTCTTTAGTACTATATGAGTAACAAGTCCAAATGCATTCACTTTTCAACTAAAGAAATTACTTCTATCTGCTCTGAGGATATCAGTGTAAACATAGTTTGTCTAAAAGAACAGCAGCTGCTCTTTCATGCTTGACTTAGCCAACCTAAGAATCTACTTTATTTCAAAAAATAAAACTCCTGTCCCAATTCCAGCCAAGCATTCCGACACTTGCTTTGGCAGGTTACACAGGCACACAGTGAGTCAGTTGTTTCATCTCTCTGAGAAAAATATAGAAAAAGAATTGTTGCCATATTGTTACAAACTCTGCTGCTGCCATCTCACAATCCTTTGCTTTTTCTTTGTCACCATGGGCCATCCAGTACTTCTTGCTACTCTCCATCTCACACACCTACCTTAGCTTCTAAGCCACTTTGTACCTCCTGCTACACTTATACAATCAGATTATTCAGGGGTAAGGAAAAAAAAACCCTAAACAACCATACACAAAACGACAGCACTCCCTTATTTTCCCTCTTGATGTTGCAAATACTACTAGGTGTTTGCAGCAATCGACTGGGAGGCACTGAGGTATTTGGAGGTAGAGATGCCAAACTACTAAGTCCCTACTGAGCATATTCAAAAAGTTTTTTTCAGAGTTAAACCTATGACATTTCATTTTCACTGATGTCTTTAAAAATAAAAATAATAAGCAACTCTTACATACTAGAATCAGGCCAACTTATGCCCTACAGGCTCTAACCTTCACGACATTTCAGCACTAAAAGGTCTCAACAGAATTGCTACTAATTAAATATACGTATTTTTAACATCCAGTGGAAAAAAAAAAAGTTTCCCAATCTTAGTTTAAAATATTTGAACTCTCTTAAGCCACTTAAAAAAAATAAACAAAAATACATATCCACAGTTTTTGTATAATTTACCCTTACTGACTTTGTCAAGTAACCACTTGTCTACTTCAGTTACCGAAATGCAATATTCAAAGAGTGACATTGTAAAAACTAAAGAGCCAAATGATGAAATGAAATTTTTTTGTCTGTACAACTTATGGTTTGGTGGTGGTATTTTTCTTGTTGTTTTTCCCCTTAACTAAAATAAAAATCTTACCAACAATGCTGAACATTTTATCAGTTCTCCTTAAATATAGATAAAAGCCCAAACATATGTTTTTTTAATCTTCATTCTCACATATTCAGAAGATCTCTTGCCTTATATATAACATTAAATGTTATTCCATTGCCCCTTGCCAAGCACTCTACATTAGCCACATTTTTGTGATCACAACTATTATTAGCTATATTCCAAACACACAAAACCAAGTGACTACATAATACATGGATCATTTTGTAACTCATTTGTTAGAAAGGAGATTTTACGATTGCAAGAAAAAACAATTTAATGCTGTGTAATCAGTTTTAACTCTTCTGAATGAAGGAATATTCCCTACCAATGGTAATACTTGAAACGAGGTCTCCAGTTGGGAGTTCGCAAAAGCGTCTGAACTGCACAAGCCAGATTTACAAACATATAGCACATAAGGAAAAACCTGTTAAGGAAAAAAATAATTATTTTCCATTAGGAAATTAACTAGGCAGATTTGCATTAAAAGACTGAACAGAAGCCACTATAGGGGTAGGAACTCACACATTGTGTTCACAGCTTCTGATAGAACACAAGACAGATTAAATTAATAATTGTAGAATATTAGGCTTCAAAACTAATTTTAGCATAATACAGAGCATCAAACAGATTTCAGAGAAAACGTAGCAAAAACCTGACAATCATAGTGTACTCGTTTTGGCTGGGATAGAGATAATTTTCTTCATAGTAACTCATATGGGGCTACACTGTGGATGTGAACCACACCGGCGCTGGTAACGCGCCGACATTCCCGCTGTTCCTGAGCGGTGCTTACGCAGCACTGAAGACTGCCTCTGTTCTCCCTGCTGGCCCACCAGCAGGTAGTCTTGAGGAGGAGACAGCTGGTACAGCTGACCACAGCTGACCAAAGGGCTGTCCAACACCGTGTGACATCATGCTCAGCAATACGAGCTGAGGGAAAGGAGGGAAGAAGAGGGCACATTTGGACTTGGTGTTTGTTTTCCCAAGCAGCAGTCACAGGCGGTGAAGCCCAGCTTTCCTGGGGATGGCTGAGCACCTGCCTAGCAACAGCTAAGGAAGTCCTTATTTTGCTCTGCTTATGCACAGAGCTTCTGACTTACCCATTAAACTGTCTTTATCTCAACTCATACATTTTTTTCACTTTTACTCTTCTGATTCTCTCCCTCATTGCACTGAGTGGGGGGTGAGAAAGCAGAGGTGTGGGGCTGATGTTCCTACCAGGGTCAACCCATAACACATAGGAAAAATTGACAACACAAAGTCAGTAAAATAAAGTTCGGCTTATATCCTAAAACATTAAATTGTTTTGTCTGTCTCTATCAAATACACTTGAGCTAAAACAGCGGAAGTTTATTTTAAAATCCAGGTTTTTAGAAGCTAAGTATATTTTTACTAGTGTTTGAGAAATCTATCATGGGAAAAGGCTTTTGTCCTGAGAAATTAGTTCCAGCCAAAACATTGTTGTTTCATATTATCTCCAGGATCAAACAGGAACATAACTTTGTAGAAAACAAAGTCTAGCGTGTATTATCTCAAAAAGAAAAATCATTGCCCTGTTAATTTAAAAACAAAATACTATTTAGCTTAAGAACATAAAACACCACATTCATACTTACATTGAAAGAATTGGTGCTACACTGTCCAATGAGGCTATCAAAATTCCTATCTCACAAATCCCAGCAGTGAGGAGCAGAGCCCAGGTTGGTTCTCCATTTGCTTTTCCATGACCAAATACCTAGTTTCATTCAAGTAAATAGTAAGATTAGGGAAAGTTGTTCATTATACAGTTATAGAATATGGCACAGATCACAAACTAACTCTAACTGGAGCCAAAGACAGTCATTAGTTAAGGAAAATGGAGCAATCTATACTACGAATAGTCAAAGCTGAAAAAGCACACGTTTCCAATATGAAAAATGTTTACTAAAATAAGCAAGGACTACATAGCATTGAAGTACTATTGAAATTGCTGTTGAAATAAAGTAACTTAAAATCCACATGCATCAGAGATTTATGTGTAGGCTATAAAAAGTCTAATATTTGTAAGTACTGAGTTGATGCCTATTACTGTATGTGTTGATCTTTAAAGAGGATTTAGGTAAGCCTATGATCCTGTACAGAGCCCTACCAAAAACATCGTTTTGCATGTTGTAAAGTCCCTCTTCAAACATACTGCTTCTCCTGGATTCCCTTTCCTGCACGTCCCAAACCATACAAACTTCTTCCTTTTGATTTTCCACTCCTTTCGAATCTAACCCTGGTAAGACAATCACATTCTCACCCACTCACCAAGTATCACATTTTTTCTTCAGACAAAAGTGAAATTCTTCACTTGTCTCTCTCAATACAAGCCAGTAAATCCAATTTATTGAATTACAACCATGTCCTATTCACGAGGCAAACTCCATGATGATTCTGTGCTCCCACCTGGGCATAATTAATGTATATACTTCCAGTTACACATACAGGGTTTTACAGGTCAGGGAACACATCGCTGCTCTCAACTGTGAAATAAAGCAGCATGTTCTTGCACATCCTCATCATCTTTCTCCACCTCTGGTAGAAAAGATGCCCCTAAACCAAGTTGGATGTAACTTCTCAATGAACAAGTGGCCAATACTGTAGGGGCAGAGCAGCCCAAACCAGTAGAATTGGAGACACAGCAGTTGTATTTCCTGCTAGCAGCAGCACTGCTGCAAGTGCTGCTGGCAGAACATTCAAGGCAGCACAGAGGCTGCAGAACCAGCAGCTGCTGTATTTTAAAGTTGTTTACTTCTTAATTCACTAACCCTTCTGGCTCCTGCTCCCAGCAGCAATGTATTTCTAGTGTACATCTCTAATGACAATTCTCCCCTCTGGCCCAAGAGAAGAGAAGGACCTAAGAGAAAATATCAAGGTTATAGCCCTACTGAGACAAGGCACTAGCAGACAGACCAGGAAAGCAGCAACAGAGGAACTGAATCAAGCAATTAAAGTCTGAGGAAAAAAAAAAAAGTTGGCAACAGCAGTATGATCTGCTTTTAGAAAAGCCCAAACAAGCAACACACACATAAAAGACAACCCACCCCCTCAAAGCCTCTAGTATTATCTCTTCCATTTTGCTTTGCTTCTTAGCTATTCCAACCATCTCCTCTAACCCATTCCCCTGTGTACTCCTTCCCTCTCTTCACTGAGGTCCTCTCCTTTGCTTTCCCATTCCCACATATTCTGCAAATTTCCCTTCCCCTTCACTACAAAAATCACAGCTTTGCTCTTTAGACATTATCATCTTTTGGAATTTTATCTTTAACTCAAGTCTAGTTGTCTAGTTTTTACAGGTGCAGTCCTGCAATTGTGGTAAATATCTTCCAGCAAGAGGTTATCTTCTCTCACCTTCTCCTGTTTTTCACCTCCCTTATTTCCTTAGAACTGATTAGTTTATTCTTTAGACATGCACAAGGATGCTGGAACAATCTTAATGTTTGAATTCATCTTTGAGCCTCTACAATATGAGAAGCACCATG
Organism: Merops nubicus; assembly: GCF_000691845.1. NCBI lineage: Eukaryota > Metazoa > Chordata > Aves > Coraciiformes > Meropidae > Merops > Merops nubicus. Next base: position 34,939 of record NW_008623571.1, on the reverse strand, counting down.
CAGTTCCACAGTGAGATTAAATCAACTAATTGGCAATTACAAGTAAACACAACCTGGAGTCAAGAAGGTCAGTTGTTAATTGCTTCTTAGATCATTTATTTCTATTTCTAGAAGACCTATACTCCCAGTTTTGAACCACTAACTTTTATGTGGATAAAAATAAACTGCATTGCCCAGACATATCCAAGTTCAAACTCTGCCCTACAACAGCTTGATCTATTATTGTACACAGTTAGAACTGAGCTCCAAATCTTTTCCTCACAGCTCTAGAGGAATAGCAGAAATAATGCCTCTTTTTTTTTTTTTGTCAAAATATAAGCCATGCCTGAATTACTGTAAAGAAGAAAAAAAAAAATCTCACTTGAATAAATGGTACAATGCCATCTCTTGCAATGGCCTGCAACAGACGGGGCGCACCAGTGAGGCTCTGGAGACCAGCACCACAGGTTGAAAAGAATGACCCGATCACAATAACCCATGGAGAAGGCCAGGCCAGTGTACCAACCACTAGATTTCCATTAACTGCTTCTCCAAACCTTAGGGAAGGGGGGAGGGAGGGGGAAAAGAAAAAAAATATCAGTAAGCATCCATTAAGATAACTTCTACTATAGCTGCAATACCCACGTTTCTATCTTTTTGGATAACAGCACTTTTCAACAGCAAACACTATGTCACAGTAAGTACCATAGAATTTCTCAACCAACATGTTTCTCTTTATTCTGCTGTTTTAAAAAAAAAAATTCTTTACAAGTCTAAGCAAACATGCAGCAATTATTAGGTACCTTGGCAAACTTCACAAATTAACAGCAATAGCAAAAGTATTTACATATACATCCTTTAGATCCTTGTGATTGCTAGGAACTGGATTGCAGGAGTCTGTTCTAGAAGCAATACAGGTATGCCCTGGGGCATAAGCATGAGGTTGGGAAAACAAAGTATTAGCCTTTCCTTTGACTAGTGTGACACTGATATATGGACAATAAATAGAAAAACTACTAGACAACCACCTCAAGTTATCCACATGCCTTCTGTAATGCTGCCTGATGCAGTTTTTAAATGACTATGGCAAACAAGCGAATGGAAACCAGTTGCAGTCTCTTTTATCGCAGTCTTGAGTGTGCCATCCAATGCCACTGCTTGCCTTATTTTTAGATAGTTAACTTTACCCAATATTTCTATAAACTAATATAAAGTACAAAAAGGTTCTCCCCCTCTTCTCCCTTCAAACTGATGTTTTCTGTTTTAAAATAGTTCATCTTAATGTTTCTATAGTAAGCAGACAAAAATAAATTTTAATACTATGCTGATAGCATAATTCCCCCACTCCCCAGTATTTTCAGTGTTTCAAAATAAACACCAGAGGAGAAAAAAAAAAGAAAAGGCTACAGACTAAGAAAATAAGTGCTCTATCTACTTTCAGACCTGCTCTTAAAGAAGGTAAAGAAACAGTACTGAGATTAAGGTAATAAGCCAGCATTCAAATTGTTGCATATGCCTCAAGCTTGAATGTATGGCTACCTACTACTTTGAGCAGATGAAAAAAGGAGAACCATACACTTTAAAAACACAGGACAAAAACCCTTACTATGCTTCTGTGACAACATTTATACAACTGCACATTCATTCTTAATTTGAATTCTAATCCCTGTGGTTAATTAAAATGAGGGGAAAGAACAACTTAGAAAGATGAAGGATAAACACTGGACGATGTACAACCTATTTTTTCCCCCCATGGCAGATATGACAATTAAAGACATCCTAAAAAAAGTCTTTAAATCAGACAAAAATCCATATACTTTACTGTTATGCTGGATTTCAGCTAAACAAAAACTGGCAGCAGTATTAACAAAAGAACGTTGATTCAATACTCTTGCTACAATGCATTCTGCTATATGGAGGGATCACTTGCACTCACAGCTTCCAACACTCCACATACTCCCCCCAGTAAATTTCAGATATATTATTTTCAAAGATTGAGTTTATAAATATTGACTCTGCATTAATTTATAATTCAGAATTAATGTATAATTTCTTAAGCATCAGCTTGATTTGGTTTGTAGTTTACTTTGAAGAAAATGAAACCGGAGGTTTTGACCGATGCAGCAACACTGTTTCAAAGTAAAAATTATCCCCTGCTGCTTCTTGTATTAGCCGTGACTAGAACCCAGCTTTCAACTTACAGTTTTCCTTCTAGTCAATAGATCAAGTTTTGAAATAAGTTGTCTGAGGATCACCTCCATCACCTTCCAAACAATACACCAACTCCACAGTTTTATCATCAAAAGCAAACTTAGGCCTTAGCAGAACACAGAAGCAGACACCAGCAAGGAAACAAATGCAAAATCTATTAATAGATTCATCTTTGTCACCTCAAGTTCTGCTAAGGAGAAATTTATCAGAATCTGGAGATTCTGTTCATGCTTATCTCCACTACATTTATTCACTTCATGGTTCCTATTGTGCCTCAGATATCCTCAGGCAACTACATGGGTGCAAGTTCCTGATCTACAACTGGTGTTATTAAAACAAGAAAGTCATACATCCAGTGGAAATTATAGGCCTGATGCTGCACTGCAGTCTCTTAAAAGCTCTTCCTTGTCATATAAGTGTCAGAAGTATTTTTCTGTCTTTGCTCCTCAGGAGAATATTAGTTCTCCCAAGATAATACCACTCACCCATCAGCTCCACAAATACTAACTACTGCTTTCTTTCCCAAGAACATTTTATCAGGGACAGTTCCTCTTCAAATCTTTATCTTAGATTCTGCTTCTCGAAGGGATATAGCCTGATAACCTGACCAGCTTTTGCAGCCACCTCAGTTTAACAGATAACCTTCCCTCCAGTTTTAACCTGAGCAAAAGAAAAATATATCACAGATGAGCCATAAGTAAGTCCTATTAACGTAACCCACGTTCATACATACTCCCTATAAAATTAGAAGTTGAAAACAACTTACTTATCTCTTAATATCACACCTTCTATACAGGCACCAAACAACACTATACAGGAGAGATCTATTACTGAGATTGAAGGAAGATTATTCTATAAATAATCATATACAGACAGAGACAACACACTATTTTCCACCTAGGGGTAAAATGAAAGTGTCTATGATAATTAAGTGGGGAGTTTTGTTTGTTCTGTTTTGTGGAATTTTTTTTTATTTTTCTCCCAATTCTTCCCTGCTATGACTTCTCATGTTATGTTCTCTATGATGGCATTTGATGCAGTTGGTTTGCAAAGTATTGAAAGCAGCCAGTTCCTACATCATGCAACAGAACAGATTTTCTCATATTAATAAACATTAGTGTCTTCTAGGTATTGAAGGAATAACAATTTCTGTTGCTGGTAGTTCACTTTAAGATTTTCACTTGTTACACTGAGTAGAACAACACAGCAATTTGCCAGCTGAAGCATGATGCTAAAAACCTCTACAACGTTTAAATAAAAATATCAATTGTATCTTGGAATTTGAAGCACTAGTAGAATATTGAATATGTGTAAATAGTTATAGGTGAATAAAATTTGAGATATTTTAATATTTATAGTAATATTTGACAAAATTTAATATTTCATTTCCATTTAGATTTAATTCATTTTACAGTCAGGCAACTCTAACGAGTTCTCATTGAAGAAAAATTTACTGTTATACCTACAGAATGCACACTAGAAAAGGTCACAGCATAAAGGATACAAATAAAAGACGTAGTTGAAATAGCCAAAATTGTTCCAGTAGGAATAGATTTCTGAGCATCCTTAAGATCTCCAGATCTGTTTGAACCTGCCATAATACCTTAAAGAAACCAAATTTATATGTCATAAAAACAATTAAAACTAATTCTATGTAAATAACTAATAGGAACATTTAACTTTAAGCCAAGTTTAAAACATCACTACCAATGGAGCAGGCTAGAGAAATATATTACAATCCTGCACAAATTCTCAATTTACACCTTCATTTTATTCAGAAACTTGTGCTGCCACCTATTGCTGACGGAACAAATTCCAAAAAGTTCTATTATTAGACAGATAAAATATTTTTCAACTATGCCTTCAAAAATTTTTAAAATAGGGAAATATACACGGGTAGTAAAGTGTTGGGGATGGATGTAATAAACTAATGGGGATTTAGCAATTTTAGCCAGTGTGACTAAATGCCCTTTCTACAAACAGACCAATTATCTGTTATCCATCTTATGACTAAACTATCTGGTTATGTATGCATAATGAGATCTGCAAGCAAGTCTATAATTTTAGAAACAAAGAAAAGAAGGCAGCAGGAAGTACAAGAACGGTTAGAAAATCACATGTATACATCCACGTTTGGAACTAAAAAGGACAAAAATATTTTCTAGCACACACTTTAACAGGAGTGAAAAATCATACAATAACTGACCAATCCTGCCATCTTTCCCAGAACTGCCCTGACCACTAGTGGCAGCGAAAGTGCAGAGACAACGTCAAGAGGTTCCACTGCAAAAGCTCTGTCAAACTCCATGCAATGAAACCCTAACCACAGGCTCAGACAGGATGAGATGTTGATAAAAAGAGTCTGAAGTAGGAAAATGGGAACAGTGGGGAACAAGAATACAAAAAATGGACACCTTTGCCTAGTATTCTACTAGCAAACACTGTTGCCCCTTCTTATCAGAGCTCTGTTTTGTTACTTGATATTACAATTGCTTGAGCAGGGACTTTTGAAGAGAAACCTCTCTGGTTATTTCAGTGCAAAGTTGTAGAGCATTTTTCCTTGGGTCACATATCTATCCTTTAAGCTTGACAAATAAGTCTTTGCTAGTTGCAGTTGCAAAAAATACTGGACATTTAAACAAATCATGGGCAGCTCATGCCTTAAATACCTGAAACAATCATCTTAATACTCAACTGTTCTCTCATACATTTGAAGATTAAGTTATTATAACAGTATGCATTTTATTTTGAATAAGTATTTAGTAACACATGAAGTTTTTGTTATCTTCCCAGAAGTAGAAAATGGCACTTAAACTGATTCATTGTTTAAGTCCTATAAGCCCCTAAAATAACCAGCTGCCGGCTGTGTCTCTCTAGCACCAGGAAGTTTCAGGTACATAAAGTCTGGACACACAAACAGGCAATATCATGTGTCATCAGTAAACATTCACACACACACAAAACCCCATCTTTTTTCACAGCTGTAAGTACACATCCTCACTCAAGAAAAATAGTTGCATCTACCTGTCACAGATGGGAAATAAATCCCTACAAGCATTGTGAAGTAGGTCATGATGTCTGTAAATACATAAGGTAGTCCACTCATT